>NW_026267145.1:829923-831149 GCF_000697945.3 Frankliniella occidentalis | reverse complement strand
TGGTGTGTGCCGGGCAGCGCTCATTAATTATGAGGCGGCGTTGAGCCCGGGCGGCACAACGTGGTCGCGAGAGTGATGACGAGCTGCAGCAGGTCTGCCGGGGGAGCGAGCGACAATGCTCTCCGGCCGGCGGGTGGTGACGACCCATCATGGGTGGTGAAGAACAACCCGGCGCGGCCATTCATCACCCACCGCCCGGCCCGCTGGGACCTCGGGGAGCAAAAGCACCTCGGGGAGCGAAAGCACCTCGGGGAGCGCCTCGGGGAGCGCCTCGGGGAGCGCCTCGGGGAGCGCCTCGGGGAGCACCTCGGGGAGCGCTTCGGGGAGAGCCTCGGGGAGCACCTCGGGGAGCGCCTCGGGGAGCGCCTCGGGGAGCGCTTCGGGGAGCGCCTCGGGGAGCGCCTCGGGGAGCGCCTCGGGGAGCGCCTCGGGGAGCACCTCGGGGAGCGCCTCGGGGAGCACCTCGGGGAGCGCCTCGAGGAGCATCTGGGGGAGAGGGCGGGGAGCGCCCACGTGGCAGGGCGGGCCACCCGGCGGCCCCGGTGCGCGGCGGGCTGCCTACCCTGCGTCTGGCGGGCGCCCCGGCGCGGAGAGCTTCTCGCAGGCGTAGACGTAGACGCCCGGCAAACCTAGCAGTGGGACGTTTAGGAACGAGAATCTCCCGGTCAACGCTCGTTGTAGCCGCTCGGTGATTTTTACTGACCTTGGTGCGGTTCCGGGTGGCGGCAATGGCCCTGATCATGTGCAGCCCCATCTCGACGCAGCAGTGCGCGTGGTCCCTGCGCGCCACCGGCAGCCCGGACACGCAGTAGTAGCAGTCCCCCAGCAGCTTGATCCGCAGGCAGTGGTTCTCCTGGGGAGAGAGAGGCGATGCCATTCAAATGATTTCAAATATGTGTAACATCTTCATGCACCTATTAAAAGTATTGTTGTTGTTGTTGTTTTTTCCGAATAAATTACTTTCGGCTACTGAAAGTATAGAGGAAATAAGTCCCTCAGCTCACCCCCACTCTGGCAAAAGAATAAATAATAATGAAATAAAAAGCCGGCCGCCGTGATCCACTCGCTCCGAGTGCGTGACGGTGCGTGAGCAGAGCAGGCCGCCCCAGAAGTTATTAGCCAGGCCAGCGCGATAACACACGACGCTTAACAGCGCCCCCTCCCGTTCAAGACGTGGCCGGAGTCTTGAATCTCCACGATGTTATCGCGTCCCCCGCTCGTGCGCC
>NW_026267145.1:829617-829873 GCF_000697945.3 Frankliniella occidentalis | reverse complement strand
CGTCATGTCCTCCTATGCGTTGCGCCGTTGCGGTGGTGGTGGTGGTCTAGCGCGTGTCCCAGTTTGGCAGTGTCTTCGGCCGGGCCCCCTCCTGGAGCCGGCCGGGCCGGGCGGGGCCGGGGAGGGCGCCGCATCAAAGGCCTGTTTTCCTCCTCCGTGCCGCTACAGCCCCCGCTACAGCCCCCGCTACACCCCCCGCCGTCCAATCGAACGCTTTCCTCGACGCTTTCCTCGCCCGGCCCGATAAGAGATAACG
>NW_026267145.1:827664-828988 GCF_000697945.3 Frankliniella occidentalis | reverse complement strand
CAGACAGATGGCAGGAGAGGAAGGGTGCGTGGGCTGTTGGAAGAGAGAAGTGAAACGCAGGCTGGAAGCGGTCACTCGGGCCCCCCTCCAAGTCCAAGGGCGTCCCGTCGCCGTGGACTTTGCTCGCGCCCCCCTTCGTCCTGAGTCGACAGCCCTTGGCGCCTGCTTGGTCGAGCGGAAGTGATTACGCAGCTCGTCTTTTGTCGAGGCGAGGTGCTGCGCCTGCCGGGCCTGCCGGTACGGGCGGCACGCGGAGCCCCCACTCACCGCGGCCAGCTTGTCGAAGCGCGCGAACAGGTCGTTGAGCACCCGCACCAGCTCTTGGGCGCTGCACTGGCTGGCCAGGGCTGCGGGGCAGAAACACAGTGAGAGGCTGATCACGGGGACGCACCACAACAGTGCAGAGAGGTAGAGAGAGAAAGAGGGACCCACCAGTGAAGCCCTTGATGTCTGCGAAGAGGATGGACACGTCCTCGTAGCAGTGGATGTAGATCTTGTGGAACTGGTGCGGCACGAAGGCGCCCTTCTCCTCCTCGTTCGCAATGTCCTGGATCATTTCCTTGGCCACGAAGTCCGGCAGCACTGCGAGTAGCAAACGCCAGAAAATGAAAGAACGCGGCTTGTGGACACGGGTAGGCCCCGGGGCTTTTTCAGCTACCAGCTGGGATCACAAGCTGGTATTCCCACCCGTTTCTTTTCTACTACTTAGCAAGATACACATTCAACGAAATGGTAGGGTTGACTTTTTTCTTTTTGTCGCATGACAGTAAGAAGAAGTAAATTAATGAGAACACCGAAGTATAAATCAAATAGTTTTGGGGACGCACATACTCAATGCAATGCCAAACAACAGTTTCGTAAAAATAAATTTCTAAACATAACTAATACAATATCATATTTTATCAAATTTGCAATTGATGGCCACTCTGTTCGACCCTCAAGTTAAATGGACTCACCGGAGAGTAGAAGCTTCTCTTGTCTGTCGTTTTCCTTCTGCGTCCGGAAGCGCGTCTCCATGGACCGGTGCGTCTCGAGGAAGGCCCTGCGCTGGCCGCGGTCCGTCAGGTACCTCGTGTACATGCCCGCGAAGTTGACCGCCACGTAGAGCAGCCCGTTGGAGATGAGCTCCTTGGTGGCGATGTGTCTCTGCAACCGGCAAAAGGGGCGACAGCCGTCAACCTCCCTTACTTTTCGCACCAAAGAGATAGATGGACTTGGCGCCGTTGCGCAGCGAGTTTGGACGGGGGAAAAAAGGAGAGCAGAAGAGAAGGTGATCCAGCAAAACCCAGCGGGTAGGAGGAGGGGGTGGGGGGTAGGTCCTCTG
>NW_026267145.1:824352-827019 GCF_000697945.3 Frankliniella occidentalis | reverse complement strand
CCCGGACAGCGTCAGACAGAGACTCGACCGAGACTCGCGTTCCCACGCGGAAAATGGCTCGCCTCATCGATGGTCCGACAGGCCGCACCGGAACGAACGGACCGCACGGTAAAAACACATCAAGTCTGGAAAACAAGCCCCCCTCCTGTACTACCCTCACAAAAAAGGCCTCCCGCCCTACCCCACCCCATTGTAGACTTCATGCCCCTTCTTAAGCCGTTACTGCTCTTTGTTGAAAGCCTAGGTACGAAGTCTTTCTTCGTAGAGAACGATGATCCCGAGGGGGTATTCACTCCCGTAATACCCTGTACACCCCACATGGGTATTACACGGTATTACTTGTAATGTAATACCGAAAAATAACACAATATGCTATAAAGTGGCAAAATTTTGCGTGTAAAACCGGCGTAATACCCGGTAATACCTCGTAATTTGGTGTAATACCGAGTACTCTGTACAAGTTTTATGGTAGTGAATACACCCCCTCGGATGATCCCATCAATCCAATCCAACAGATCAGAAATATCCAATCACACCGGTCAACCGGTCAGACCCCGGCCCGGGCAGACTAAACAGAGGTGTCGGAGCCTTGCATTGAGTCGCACGTGTGACGTGTGGGGAGCAGTGGGGCAAGGCGCATGTCACCCTCATGCTCCTTCCGGTCGGCAGGCAGACGCGTCTAACCCACTCGCCTCCTACGATACCGGAAGTGGCTCCGACGCCGTCCGGGTTGCTGTTGTCGCGGCCGGCCTTGAGTCTGCCTCGAGGCTTCCCACTAGAGGTGAAAATGGACACTAGGAATACCCCCAGCATACCCGAAGGCCCGTGTCTGCACAATAAACCATTCCGGTAAAGCTGAAAGCCAGCGGAAGTGGAATGCAGGCAACAAGATGACAGAAGTCACCACGTCAAAGAATATTACTGATTTCCGTTTCGTTGTCTCGCGCATTGTTCTTCTGTTCACCTTTACCGGAATGTTTCACTTGATGCCAATCGGAGCACGCCCAGAAATCCGTCTGTATGTCCGTCCTTACGAATGCTTAACCCCTCCCCCCCCCAAATCCAATCGCGCACCTCGACCCTCGACTGGCGGAAAGCACGTTAAAAGAAAACAGAGTGTTGGCGGTGGCGTGCGGTACCGGAAACGTGTAGGTGCTGAGCTGCGCCAGGTGGAACACGGCGGTGGCGACGGCGGCCATGACGCACCAGCGCAGCGGCAGCGGCAGCATGGCGTACGTCACGAACACGATGAAGAGCACGTACCACACCAAGTCATCCTTCTGGTAGAAGCCCAGGCCCTGGCCGAAGAAACCTGCAACAAGGTTGAGGCGAGGTCAGTCCTGGGGATGGGTAGTTTACGCCGCGAGAGGAAGTAAGGGGTTGAGGGGGAGGGGCGCGGAAGGGGGAGTCGAGTCACTCAGTCAGCACTAACGACATGGAGTACTCTCATGCTAACGAGCAGCCTATTGAAGCATGAACTACACTCGTCCTGGAGTCTGGTCCTGCCTTGCTCGACGAGTAGTTGTAGATGCTCATCAAGATTACAAACTCTATCACCCCCCTCTCTCCAACCACTTGGCCAAAACCGTCCGTTGTTTGAGCCGACCGGACATGAACGGGAGTCGCATCTTTCGAAACCGGTGGAGAAATGTCGTTCCCGCGGATTTTTATGAGTTTTTCAGAGTTTTTCACTCCATACTCTGTGGGGGCTTTACTTTTCACGCGTTTTTCCCAACATCGCGCACCTTTCCAAGAGGAGCCAAAGCCGCAAAGCTCTGAGCGGCGCTGTTGCTGCTAAATGCGACTGGGGGGCGGAAAGCGCCCCGCCGCCACCCGGCCACTCCCCGTGGCGCCTCACCTCACGGCATGCAACCGCTGAGGCGTGGCGTGGCGGGGCGTGGCGTGGCGTGGCGGGGCTGGGGGTGGGGCGCCAGCGGCTTGAAGAGCCCCCGCTGTCCAGGCCAAGGAGAGGAGGTACACATCCGGCTCGGCCCCGCGGCGGCGTCCAGGCCGTAAAGAAGAGGCTCGTCCGAGTGGCCTTGTCGGCGAGAGAGTGAAAGAGAGAGGGAGAGAGAGAGAAAGTAGTGCGGGTAGAATTGAGAAGGAGAAATGGTGAGATCCGTCGGCCTAGCAGCGGCAGAGACAAGGAGCGACGACCAAGCGGGTTGGACGGCGGCAGCTTGAAAAGACCTCGACGACACCTCCTCCTTGTGTGACTTTCCTTTCCCTGTCTCGGAGTGCAACACTCAACTCCCAGCCCTTCCCCTCCCTCGGAGGGGGTTGGGTTCGCCCACTGCCGCCGTTGCCCCCGGGCCCGTTCCTTCCCGCATCCCTCTTTCAAGCCTCTTTCCCGCGTCCTCTTTCTCTCTCACTCGCTCTCTCACACACACACAACTCTCTCCCAGCTCTTTTCATCCTTTCTCTACAGCACGTTCTTTCCCCGATTCATTCGCGATTTAATGAAATGTCACCTCGGCGTTGCTCATACAGGCGACTCCACCCCAGGTCGGCCCACGGGCGGGCAGGGCAGGCGGGCCCCACCTCCTACACAGGCCGACAGCGTGAGGGGCGAAGCGCTGCGGTGAAAGAAACGAGGGTGGGGGAAAGGAAGGGTCGGGCCTGCGGTAGCTCGAGTAATTAGTAATTACGCTCCTACGCCCCCCCCTC
>NW_026267145.1:822001-823641 GCF_000697945.3 Frankliniella occidentalis | reverse complement strand
CGACGCACCGTCCCCTCTGTCGCCGGGGCGGGGTTCACGAGGCTCGGGATGTTCGGCGGTTCAGTGGGCAGCTGTGCATCACGGTGTCTCTACACCGCACAGTGTGCACTACAGGGCTGTAAAAACCAGCAAAGCGCGGCCACACCGTGGTCACGCCGCACTCAACGTGTACACACAACCGCAACGGCAAGTCTGTGGTCATGTGGAGGCGGACTGATGACAGATCCCCCCCTCCCCCTCCCGTGTGTGGCGCGGCGGCCTTGACCCTGGATCCACACTGAGAGGCTGCGTTAATGGAGGCGACACCTGCAGGCCGGCCTATTGTGGTGGGCCCGCCAGGCTCGGCTGTGCGTCGCTGAGCTCCGCCATGTGCGGATGTCAACGAGGTTGTCCAGTTAAGACGGATCCGTGCGGATCCGTGCGGATCCGTGCGGACGCACACGGATTGTGCGGAACTTTGCGGACGCACGTTTTAAAACGCATTGGCAGGTCTAAAACTGGTTGCATATGTGTTGACTAACATATATTTGGAAAAAGGAACATTGTTCTATACAAATAATGCGACTTTTGAGCCATTTTATTCTCTGGAGGTTTTACAGTACCTTATAAACATATGGCTAAAAAGTGACATTATTTTTGTTGAACAATGTTCCTTTATCCAAATATATGTTAGTCAACACATATGCAACCAGTTTTAGACCTGCCAATGCGTTTTAAAACGTGCGTCCGCAAAGTTCCGCACAATCCGTGTGCGTCCGCACGGATCCGCACGGATCCGTCTTAACTGGACAACCTCAGCATTGTTGCCGCCGAGGGCGTGAGTGAAACCTCATCAGGCGCGGAGGCGGAGGCGGAGGCGGAGGCGCGCGGGTGCGCTCTCCTCAGACTGGCGCTGGCGGGCCACTGAAAATGCGAGAAGGTGCTCGTGACTGGCTCATAATTTATTGGCTAAGCGATGATAGCGAAGCCCATTTACTCCGCTGACTATACGCAAAACAGAAAGTTTGAATCTATAGCTCAACAATTGACCCGTCAAAATGGTTAAAAAATCAACGTAGCAGAAACTAATTTTCAGAAAGTAATTTTTTTTTTGTTCGCTTTTGTGGGTAATTGTACTCGTACTAGAGCCCTTCCAGACTTTCAACCAAAATTTCATCAGATCTCCACCTACCGAGTAGGCGGAAATTTTGAGGGTCTCACCGCCGCGCAACGTCTCGCGTAAAAGGCTTCGCGATATCTTAAGATCGTAATTACGAAACATTGTCAGTCTGACAGGCCTGGCGCACCTCCATCTAGTTAAGGGAGACAATGTAAGAAAAAGCTATAATTTTGTACTTTACAAATTCTACTTAGGCACTTTACTGGATTGTCTTCC
Source organism: Frankliniella occidentalis (assembly GCF_000697945.3). Classification (NCBI taxonomy): domain Eukaryota; kingdom Metazoa; phylum Arthropoda; class Insecta; order Thysanoptera; family Thripidae; genus Frankliniella; species Frankliniella occidentalis. Next base: position 822,266 of record NW_026267145.1, on the reverse strand, counting down.
GTTGTCGCTCGAAGTCGGTGAACTTTGACATTTACAGTGAGAGGCAAGTGCCTCTGGCTGTCCTCCTAACCCGTGCGTCCTTTGACACCCCCTCCCCGGCGCTCCTCTGTTCCCCAACCCTCGCCCCTCGCCGCGCCCCTATCTAGACCACCCACTATGTACTCAACCCGTGTCTGAGCCACGCAACTCGCCAAACTTTGGTATTGTTTCGAGACTGATCCGAGAGAGAGAGAGAGAGAGAGCGAAAGAGAGGGGGGGGGGGGGG
>NW_026267145.1:818989-820711 GCF_000697945.3 Frankliniella occidentalis | reverse complement strand
ATCGCTCCGGGGCGGGGCCGGGGCCGGCTTCTCGACGAGGATGTCGCTGATGGAATATTGATTGATATTTTAAAAGCTCCGCGACCGTCATGTCCGTCATGGCCGATTGGGAGAGAGGGAGAGCGGGCAGGACAGGGTGAAGGAGGGGGGAGGGGGGTTGCAGAGGAGACAAAGCAAGAGGGCGGAGAGCGAGCACTGTACGAGAGATATGAAAAGAGAGGCGGAGAGAGAAAGAGAGAATTGGAGAGGGGGGTGAGGCCGTGTTGACGCGGGGGTGTTGGGGCTGTGTGGGCGGCGGCGCTGGGGCTGCATCCTTCCCTCCATAAGCCTCCTCTGAAACGCCAGTAAATGCCCGCCGCATTCGCAATCAATTAACGCCCCTCGCGCTGATGGCACAGCTGGCCCCGCTCTCTGGGCGAAAGCGGCAAGAGCAGCGAAAGCAGCGAAAGCACGCCATTCGGAAATAATAACGAAATATCGACAACACAACAACTCCGTGTCGTCGTGCTGCCGACTGATTCCGAAGAGCGCTCTCCTATACCTTCCATATAGCTCTATCCTTGTCGCACTCATGGGGCAGCTCCCCTTGAGCGCTCTTCGGAATCAGTCTGCTGGTGTTGGGGCCCTCAGCGGCTCGCTATCCATCCAGTCCAGCTGTCACACCCAACTCGCTGCTGCCGGCCGCGGGTGCCAGAAGGACGAACCTGCCCCCTCCTTCTCACCCCTCCACGACGCCCACAAACGCAACCCCGAGAACCACCTGCTCGTAAATGAAACCGATCCCATCATCACTACTAGGTTGTTTTCGTTGTAATTAATGCACCGGTGGTTCGTTTGCGCGCGCTGGAGTGCTGAGAGAGAGAGCAGGCAAACGGGAACAGGCATCAGGCGTACAGGGTACTCAGCCAGGGCCCGGATCGGAAGCAGGAAGTACAAAACTGGGAGCTGGGAAGGCGACCGCGCCGCTCTACTCCCCAACCCCCTGGCCATGGGTCGAGTTGGGGGCGGGCCTGGGGAGAGGTGGGGGAAGGGGAGCGCGAAGGCGAGAAGGGGCGGACGCGGGAAACGTGAGGGTGTTGCGACAACATACGTGAGGACTATTCTGACAGGAGAGCGGAGAAGACAACGAGGAAGAACATAAATGGACCGGTGATTCGTCGAACGTGTTCTCCAACTACGTACTTTTTGAAGTTGGTAGGTAGGTGGCCCTTTTTGTTCTTCCTCGTTCCGCGATCCCACCGGAGTAGTCTATTTTTTTTAGAGAGGGCCGTGGGTCGAGTGACTTAAAACACACCATTTGAAGAATACTTTTAAATAAATCACCCCAGGAGGACCCGCCAGGTGCGACGTCCAGCGCCTGACGAGCTCAGGGTAGGCAAGCCCGCTGTGCATCGTTGTGTGGCGGGCATGACTACCTACAGGCGCTCTCGCCCTTCTAACGCCCTGCATCAGAGGAGCACTAGCCAAATGTATGCCTTCTGCAAACTCCATTTGAATGGTATGAATTTAAAAATTAGCAGCCAAGGCTAAGAAAGAGACGGTCTCCTCGAACAGGCCATGGCCACAGAGATCCCAGCGTAGACGTGGCCGCGCGCAGAGCCGAGCGAGCGGAGGGGTTGGGGGGTGGAAGGGACGGAGTTGAGCGCAGCGGTCGCCACAGACACACACACGAGCCCCTGCTGCCCCGTTCTAGAGGAGAAACGAGGGGGCGGGGCACGTTTT
>NW_026267145.1:808180-810667 GCF_000697945.3 Frankliniella occidentalis | reverse complement strand
CGGCAACGATCTTGAAAGTTGCCGGGCAGTATCACTTACCCTGAACGTTGACGAGCATCCAGGTGCCGATGGCCGCCCAGTGCAGGTAGTTGTTGGCGAAGCAGCGCCACCAGCCCAGCACGCTGGCCAGCACGTTGAAGGCGCCGCCCGTCAGCGACCACAGAAGCTCCTGCGCGCGCGGGGTCGGCATGGCGTTGCAGTACAGCCCCCACGACCACAGCACCGCCAGCACCACCTGCCAAACGCACGAGGACTCTGCGGTTCAGACCGGCCCGGCCGGGCAGCGCCGGGCACAAGCCGGGCAGCACGGCCACGACCTGACCGGACCCACTGGACAGCAGCGGGCAGGAAGGAATAGCGATCGTGCGCCAAAGCGGCGACTTATGGGTCGTTTCAATACTACATGACCTTCATGGGGGTACAAATATTACGGGGTCCCAAAATGAGCCCAAAATGATCAGGATCATCATTGGAGTCCATAGAGATCCCATAGTATTTATACCCCGGGGTACAAACATTATGGTGTCCTACGGGCTTTACTCCTTTTGGGCCCATAATATTTGTACTCCCTAACAGCCGCGCAGTATTGGAACAATCTCTTACCTTGAGCGCCAGGTCGACGAGGTTGACGGCGATGAGGGCCTTCTGCCGCTGGCGGTACGAGTACTTCTGGTAGGAGATCTCGAGGTGCGAGTCGAGGAAGGAGGAGCTGAGCGAGGGGCAGAGCACGCCGCGGTACACCACCCCCCGCCGCAGCAGCGCGTCCGTGCCGGCCAGGTTGGCGGAGGTGGCGGCCGTGTCCGCGCCCAGCGCGCCGCTGCCCAGGGCGCCGGGCAGGCAGGCCGCCAGCTCCGCGTCCAGGGGGGCTGAGGACACACAGGAGGAGGGGCGACATGCTGTAATCCAGTTGGCGCCGTCGAGTGTGTGTAAGTGTGTGCGTGTGTGTATGTATGCACGCCGTGACGAGAAGTGGCGGCAGGGCAAACTCAATATCCGCTTCAACTCGTTCACGTCCAATACACGACGTGCCGCGCGCCACGCACCCCCGCCCCACTCGGCCCCACTCGGCCCCACTCGGCCGCGCCTCTAGGAGCTCCCCGACGTCGTGCGGGGCGGGGCGGGGCGGGTGGTGCGGGTGGGTCGGCCCAACAGCGAGAAACACGGCCGATAATCCGATGCCGCACACACACACACAACGGCATCCTGGCGGCGGCATCTTGCCCGCTGCGCCACACGGCACTGCGTCACGCCGAGCGAAGGTCACGTGATTCGATGAGCAGCCAATCAAGAGGCGGGACACGTTTCGGCTCACTGGCTGCCGCCGCCGCAAGGGCAGAGGCAGACCCAGCCAGCGGTCCTCGGCCTCGGCGCCGTGGCGTCCGGGGCGACGGCACGGCGGGGACCTGGACGTGTGGGGTGGGGGGCGCTCCGGGGCGCTGGTGTCGCCAACAACAAACTCCCCGCCCCGCACCTCGGCGCTGACACTGACTGAGGACAGCTTTGCCTTTCCGAACGCTGAATTCCTACCCCACACTCCGAGCCTCTCGCTCGGTCCCAGCTCTGCCGTTTCGCCGCCTCACCGTGACAAAACCCTCTGCGCGCGGCGGCGCCTCCTACATAGAGAGGGCGCCCCTCTACGGCCCCGGCAACCTCCCGCCCCCCGCGCCATACCCTACCCTGCAATCGTGAGTAACCTGCTGCTGCTGCCCGTCCCCCCAGAGGACCAATCCAATAGCAACACACTCACACACACCTACATACACATACGCAAACACACTGGCACACAACACACACATACCCACGCACACAGCAAGATGGTGCGGGTGGAAGGATCACCGCTCCCATTTATGGCAGTCATTAGAGGGAGTACAAGAGCGGTTTCGTTGACGGGGTTTCGGCACCTCGCTCCTCGCTCCACCGCCGCGCCCCTGCCTCCGTGTTCCTCTCCCGCGGTCCCGCCGGGGCCTTGTAAACTATTAGGGAACACGGAGCGCCACTCGCGACACGCCTCGCGACGCGACGCTCGTGATCCGCTTGCGATCGGATGGTTGCGACGCGTCGTCGCCGCCGCCGCCGCCGCCGCCGCACACCGCCCCCGGGCGCTGCGCCGCCCTCCAGCGGGGGGAGGGCGCGGGACCGACATCAGGTTTATGTGCGAGGCGATAAAAAGGACAAACTGCGATCGCTGTCGTTAGGATCCGTCCGCGCCAGGACCCCCCCCTCCCGCTGACGAGCCGTGCCGCGCCGTGCTCCTCGCCTCCACCCCCACACACCCCGCCCATGCCATTTCCTTCTCACCCTTTCAATGCGTGAAGGTTCGTGCCCATACCATGAGTTTTTCATCAATTACTTTTTTTGGCGCGCGCGCCGTGCTCTGGCGAAATGAGCCGCGACGACGCGCGGGGCGCCATATTTAAATCACGCGCCATGCGGTGCTCTCCATGCCCGCGGCGGGCTCTGCTCTGCGGGAGCTCTGCGGAGGTACCC
>NW_026267145.1:798904-803255 GCF_000697945.3 Frankliniella occidentalis | reverse complement strand
GCCTTCTCCGGATTCCATTCATTCCAATTTTCTTTCTTTCCACCTCTCCCCCCCCCTCCCACACACCTCTTCACCTTCCTGTTTGTCTTCTGCTCCCCAGCTTCACCAGAATCCTTTTGTTTAAAACTCATAGCCTCCGAGTTCCCTCTAGGTTTTAATAACTAGTTTGCTGGTCTAATTGGTTCTCTTTTCCCCCTATCGAGAGTGAAAGCTAGCCTACATCTTAAACATTGACGTTGTGTGTATATTTCTGTTTGGTGTGAGTGTTTTGAGGTATCGTCGGCTGAAAATCGGTAGCCGCGACAAAACAACAACACGTTCTCGGATTAAAATGAATTCTGTCAACAGGCGCCGCTGTCCCTCTCCCAGAGCGTGGCGCAGCGCCTGTGCGGTCTCACCTCCCCTGGCGTCCGCTGCGTCGCCGCCGTTGCCGTTGGCCTCCGGGCGGGCCGGTCCCTGGGCCGCCTGGCCCACCTCTGCGAAGGCTGCATCCTGCAACAGGCCGAGACAAAAGGGCGGTGGGTGAGTGTTTGAGAGCATAGAGCGAGGAGGCGGGGGAAGCACTATCGCAGCCGGCCGGACGTGCGGAAGAACAAGAGGTAAAACTTTGACAACGCAAACAGCATAGTACAGTACAGCGGAGCGCGCCTCGCCGCGGCTCTCACGGGCAAACAGTGCTGGGCGGGGCGGGGCGGGGCGGGCGAGGCGGGGCGGGCGAGACGCGCGTGGCAGCCGGAGCGAGCGGCACGGGATCAGTGCTCCCGGCCCCTTGAGGGCCCGAGCCCCCGGCATCATTACCGACATCCGACGAATCGCAGAAACATCACGGCTGACTTAACTCGGAGCGGCGAGGGGATACACTAAGGCAGGGGGGGGGGGGTGCAGCCGCACTACGCCGTGGCGCTGCTGCCGGCGGCCGGAGATATTTATTGTTTGCCGTATGGACTAACAAAAGGGAGGGATGATAATCCGAGGAAGAAGGGAGAGGTTGTCGGATGGAGAGAGAGAGAGAGAAAGAGATAGAGAGAGAGAGGAGCCGTCGTGCCCAGCTTAGGCCCCCGCCCTGGCCGGTGATGAACGAGAGAGCCGCGTGTCCGAGAGCTCTCTGCTCTCTGAGCTAGACGCTCCGTTACAGTCGCGTTTAATTACAACAACAACAACAGCAACAACGACGACGACGACGTTCGTGGAGGGGCTCAGATTTCTCCATTAGCGGGCAGTGGCGGACGGGCGGAACAAAAACAGAGAGCGGCCGGCGCCGCCACCCCATCCATCGGGCGTCCATGCGCCTGCCGCCACCGCGGCCGGGGAGCCTCGCGGGGAGCCCCCTCCCTCGGGAGCGCCTGCGGACCGGCGGGTAGGCAGCCGGCGCGCGGGAGTGCGGCGCGGGCCGGGGCGCTGCCTACCCGCCGGGCGCTCGAGGCCGCCGCGCCGGCCGGACAGGGGGGGCTAACTAGGAGGAGGAAGGAGGACGACGACGACGCGAATCTGAAAAATAAGTCATGAAATATTCAGCAGCCGAGGAGGAGGACGCGCGGTGGACATGTGGAGGCGCTGAGGGGTCGGTGCGGGCGTAACAATGTGTGAGGCGTGTTGTTGGTCTGGCGCCTTCCTGATGGCTAATTCGACGTGCAGCGTACAGAAATAACGAGGCAGAGCGCCGCCATGGAATCAGAAATCGCTTTGCGGCAGACGGAGGTTCGCGCTGGGCGGCTCGAGCTGGGCGCACGGGCGCGGCGGTGCCACACACACAGCCACGGTACATACACAGCGGCGTGCATTCGTTATCCCGGTCCCGGAGCAGCCAGACGCACTACCGGAGGAAAGAAAAGTGGGCAGGAGGAGAGGGAGAGGGGGGGGGGGGGGGGAGAGTGCATGCGGCAAGTCTGGGCGACGCGCTCTCTTATTCATGCGCCATGCAGGCGGCGCACTCGGCCGGCGCACTCACACACGGCACACTCGGGCGCGCTCGGGGAACCGGGGGGGAACAAACAACAAACAAACCGGAAACACAATGTCGGGGAGGCTGTGAAAGAGGTAAGCCGAACAGACCTAAAGTAAACAAAGAACAACAGAAAAAATCGACAACAAAACCACCATTATTGTAAGGTACATAACAGTGTACCACAAATTCCCTTGCATCATGCGATAACAGGGGGTCGCCTCACCCCGCCGGCACCCCCTCCCTACTCCCCTGCCGCACATAGTCGGGGCGCTACTGTTTTACATAAGCAGTCCGTGTACGTAAACGCTTTAGCCGATTGCCCGAGGGCTGCCCAACTGGATACAATCGTGTCCCGAATATAGTGGATTACCTTATTGGATTTCCACAGTACACTGTGAAAAAACAACAACGTAGGTTTCTCACCAAAACGTTTAACAGAGACGATGAAAAGTCAAACACTATCAGACGCAAGGGACCAATAACTCCCTTTTGATACATGATTCCCGAAATATTTGATTCCCAGTGATTCCTGTCCGCTTACACTTATTCCTTATTAGGGTTTCTATTGGTATAAAACGCTTATTACGACTATTTTGTACCTGTTCCATTAGTTTCCCGCTTATTTTAATCGATTTCTGATGATTTCGATCAATTTTTATCCAGATGTTTCCCGTCAGGTGTACACATGATTCCCGGAATTCTTGCCCCTTCGATCAGACGTAACAAGTCAGACACTGTCGGCTGTGCTTCCTTCGACGAGGAAATCGTAAATGTCGTAATTCAAAATTGCAATTTTTTAAAAAATGTTCACAGTGTATTCCCGCAGAATGTTTTTTTTTGCGAAGGCCGGGTAAACTGGCTCACCGCGTGGTGGGCGGGAAACTTTGGACAACTGCCAAAGATCTCCCACTTAAATAATGACAAGACGCCAAGAACTAGACCGAATAAGAAAACACTCGATGTCCATAAATTTACCCATAATTGTCGGTAATCTACGGCCATAGCAAGACTATCGGCTTAATCTAATATTGGATTCCAATATTTATTTTAATGTTACAATGTTAGTTGAGGAATGGGGGTCGCCGGGGCTTTGGAGACAATATGGACTTGGACGCAGAAGCCTGCGAAAGGGGTGGGCCAACGCTTCGCGCTTCGCGTCGCCTCCGCCTCGGCGCGTCCCCCGGGGCGCCAGGGCGGTGGGGCCGCCAGCCCGGGGCTTTAATGGGATTGCCGGTGTACTTCGCCGGATCAAGTGGAATGATCCAAGTCGGCCACCCATAGCGTCTCCCCTCCCCGAGGACATGCGGGGGCGCCCGCCTGCGTCACGAATGGGGTTCTGGGTTTGTGGTTCTAGTTCTATAGGTCCTTCCGGACACTTCCTCAGCTTCCTGAGACCAGGGATAGGGCGGCGGGGGAGGCGGGGACGGGCGAGGGGGCGACAGCGCGGCGCGCCCGGCTCGCTAGGACAATGGCCAGGGTCGGGTGGCGCGCGGTGATGCCTGAGGTACCCGCCAGAGCACCGCGCCACTCCGACAACATTGTCGTGGGGCACGCAAAGAGAGATGAGGGAGGGGGTGGGGGTGCCCTGGAGCAGCGGGCGCCAGCAGGAGCAACAAACTGAGGCTGGCCGCGCTGTCGCCACCTCGTCCGCATCCCGCGGGGCGATCCGTCTGTCGACGCGCCTTCCCCCGCTCCGCCCCGCCCCGCAGCTCAGCCAGCCCCGCCTCGCAGTGCCACAGTGGGGCGGTGGGGCGGCGCCGGGGGGAGTGGTACTCGCGCCGCGCCGCGCCACGCCACGCATCAGCATGTATTTATAGTTTGGCGCGAGTTGTGTGCGGGGTATAGGGGGGGGGTGAGGGTGGTCTCTTATTGGACCCCCCGCAGAGGGAGGACCTTCCTTGTGAAGGCGCAGAGGCCCCCACTAAGGGATGCCCGTCATCAGGCGTGTCCCCGGGGCACACCCGGCCCGGGCCTCTGGGCCCTCTGCGCCGGGCTCGGCGACATCTTAGCGCGTCAAGCGGCTCATCCGAGCGGTGGGCCCCGCGGCCCCGGCGAGGGCCCCGCCCGGGCCGTCCCTGGTGGGCCCCCAACCCCTTCCCCCCACCTCTCCTCCCTCTTATTTTACTCAGACTATCAATCATGACGGCTCACTCCCCCCCTTTCCTGTCCGCTTACACTTATTCCTCAGGTTTTCTATTGGTATAAAACGCTAATTACGACTATTTTGTACCAGTTCCATTAGTTTCCCGCTTAGTTTAATCGATTTCTGTTGATTTCGATCAATTTTTATCCAGATGTTTCCCGTCAGGTTTACACATGATTCCCGGAATTCTTGCCCCCTCGATCAGATGTAACAAGTCAGACACTGTCGGCTGTGCTTCCTTCGACGAGAAAGAATGAGGCGTC
>NW_026267145.1:791920-793668 GCF_000697945.3 Frankliniella occidentalis | reverse complement strand
TGAGGTAACAAGTTACGATCATTGTCCGTTTGTCTTTCCTCTCCGCAGGACGAGAACAGGAACAGGGGCCAGCAGCGAGGAGAGAGAGGACGGACTGCGATAGACTGCGATAGAGGGATAAGCAAGTGAGGGAGGAGAGGAGAGGGGAAGAAGTTAGAAATACCAGCAGGAGAGAGTGGGACGGATTTAGGAGTGGACAGCCAACGAGGAAAAAAGAAAATCACGTGGCTCGGTATATAATTTATCTGGCATATCTTGATGAATTAATTTGATTACAATTAGGCCGTGGCCGTCGGGTCCCGGTCCGCAGGCGGCTGTGCCGGCCTGGCCGGAGCCGCCCATCGGTCGCGGGGAGGGCAGAGACCGGCAGAGGCCGAGGCAGAGGCAGCAGGCTCATTCGTTTCGTTCCGTTTCTCCATCGCAATGCGGTGCCCGGCCCCGGCGGTGCCCGGCGCGCGGGCCGCGGGGGTGGACTGGCGGGGCGGCACGGGGGAGAGGAGCCGGCCGGAGGGAAAGAAATTATCCAGTCACGCCGCTGCGGCCCCGCCCCGCTACTCACCGCCTCCCCCCCCCCGGAGCTCTGATGAAATGGAAGGTAATTAATTAATCTTGGAAGTTGAGCGCCGCGGCTAAGGACCCGGTGTACAGTACCGTCATGTTGTAATAATGTTTCGCGCTGCTCCGGAGCCGGGCCAGGCCGGGGGCGGGCCGGGGCGGGCAGGAAGCGCCCGAGAGCCCACTCTCCTGCAGCGGGGGGCCCGGCCCGGCCCGGCCGCCGCCTTCAGACCGACCCCGAGGCCGCCGCCGGCGCGCCCGGCAACAACCGCGGCACCACCGCGGAGCACATGAGGACGGGGAGCGCCGCGGCCCCGGCCCGGTCAGGCGTTCAGGGCGGCTGCCAAAGGGGCTTGTTCAAGCCCCGTCCGCCCCGTCAGCAACCTCTTTGACGCGGGCGCCCCCCGCCCCGGCGGCCTGCCCCGGCCAACCCCGGCCCTCTGTTCCTCCTGGCGAGGCTAATTGTTCGCACGGCTGGCTCGGCAGGCTCCTCAAAGCACAGCGCAAGGTTTGGAGCACCCCGCCCTCCCACACCGCCGCCGCCGCCGTTCTTTTCTCCTTCTCGTATCTGCATGCAGTTGAGCAGCGTTCGTTTTGAAAAGAAACCGAGGGGGGGGGGAGACTGGTGTGAATAATCTAACACGCTGAATTACTCAAGGCTCCGACCGACTCCCGCCTTGCGTCCCGCGGGGCCGCACGCAGGACCGCACACTGGACCACCAGGCCAAAGAAAATCCCCCCCCCCCACCCCGGCCTGAACCGCACCAGTTTTATGGTCTGCTTCTCTTGGTATGTTGTTGCCACCTCTGCCGTAGGATATTGCAGCTAATTCCGTACAAGGCGGGGAGGAGGAGGAGTTGTGTAGCAGCGCTGCGGGGGTGAACCCCTAACGCGCCGTACTGCAGGCCGTTCCAGCGTGAGGCGATTTGGTCGGGGTCTCCACGTGACCCTAAGGTGTTTATTTTGTTCGAAATAATTACGTTGAAAGACATATTGAGGATCTTTGGCTTTGGAGTAAAACCACGAAGTTGGATCTTTTAAGGGGGTGATTATGTTAAGATATATGTGGGATGTGGGTATGCTTTTTTTTACGGGCCGGTGTGTAGCGCAGGGCAGGGCATGACTTGCACGGTGGGAGTCGGACACCAAGTCGGACAGGGGATCAAGTGGAATGATCCAAGTCGGCCACCCAT
>NW_026267145.1:789697-791775 GCF_000697945.3 Frankliniella occidentalis | reverse complement strand
AGGGGGGGGGGGTGAGCAGCACCCGAGCCTGACCATCTGCGTGTCTCGGAGTGAGACTCCTTGTCGGGGCGAGCGGAGGGCGCCGGGGCTATCACGTTATGCTAATGCCCCGGGCCGCGTTCCGAACCAGCCGAAGAGGGATTGGGGGCGGGGAGGGGGGAGGAGGGAGCAGGAGGAGCCCTCGCTGTATTACTACCGCCGCGCCGCGCCCCGCGCCGGCCCGCCCCGCCCCGTCTGAGACCAGCAGTCGCCAGACGTCACCGGCCGCGCTGCCTGGTAATGCAGTCGGAGGAGCTGCGGGCCGGTTTAAACATCATGGACACGTGAACCAGGTAAGGTTTGAGCCAAACGTAGACCTTCCCGTCCACGCCTATTCACCTTCCCGTTGACGCTCCCTGCCCTGTGTTTAGCGCTGCTAACCTCAACTCGACCAATGGCGCGAGGCGCGACTTCCACAATCTTGAAATCGTTACCATTTTGAGGGCTGGGAGGGGGAGGAATAGTCTTCAGCATACTAAGGAGCACTGTCCCAGGTGTGTTGCTCAAACGGTTTTAAAGTTATAGTCCATCAAAGTTGAAGCCAGTTTAGGGTTTTTTCTCAAATGCAATAATTCTTGCGACGGAGGATTGATTTTAGAAAGCTGGGGAGAAGAAAGAGCTTTCAACTGACCGAAGTAAAAAAGAATTAATGTAAGAAAAATGATGGTAAGTTTTGTTTGGAAGCTAACCACAACATGTTTGTTGTCTGAAAACTCATCAACCTGAATTGTTTAATTGTTTGGTCTTAAAATTATTGTTTTAGTAAATTCTGGTAATTTCTATGTTTTTAAAAAAGTGGCAACTTTCGGAAATGAAGAGAGGGGGAATTTTGTACCCAAGAAAAGTGGAAACAGGGAAATGGTCGTCACAATGACTTAACATGACTCAAATTTGCACTTATAAGGGTAGTTAAAATGTATTTATGTTTAAATTGACTTCTATTAGTTCCTTTTAACACAATTAATGGTGCTCAGTAATCATCATTGTACCTTTGGAGTTCTAGGCATTGAGGTAACAAGTTACGATCATTGTCCGTTTGTCAAATACTCTTCTATAGCCATCCTGAAGATGCGTAACCATATTCCCTGTTCTCAGGTGTGAGAAAGATAAATTAGATAGATACAAAAGTAATGTAAATAATGAAAACTAGTACTTGAGTGCAGGGCAATAGACCACCGGCCTGATAGGTAGGCAACACCGGCTTGTAACTACATGCCTGTGTGGCGGGTTTGCCTACCCGGCCCACTTGCAGGGGCTATTGTCTCCTATTGAACATTAAAAGATTGTTTATATTCAAATTATTCAGTTTCACTGAACAATTATTTTAGCTTTATATTTTATTAGTTGATTATTTTCATACCTGAGAACATGGAATGAGGAAGTCCACCTGGCAGGATGATGAATTTAGAAGAGAATTGTACAGACAACATTACCATAAACTTGCTAGCACAACCTGTATTTCAGTATTTGAAAGGTATAAATGATACGGTTGATTAAAGTCGGATACATATAATAGAAATAGAAAGGAAGAATTTTATGTAGCATCACATTATCCTAAAGCTTCCAGTCTAGTAGAACAGTTCAGGTTGATGTGTTTTGATACCAAAAATAATTTGTTATTAACTTCCTAGAAAAAAAACTTCCCATCAATTTATTTTTATTTTGTCACTTTGATCAGTAAAAAGCCCCATTTCTATTGACCAAGTCTCCCATCTCACATCATTTCTGAAAAAATCCTTAAAATGGCTTCAACTTCGATGGACTGTAATTTGAGAACCGTTTGTGCTACAAACCTGGGAATGTTGCTCGTTGGGGGAGCTGAAGACAAATCCTACCAACCCTCCTCAAAATGACAGCGACATCAACATTGTGGAGGTCAAGTCGGTCAAGTTGAGGCACCTTTCAGCCTTCAGCCGCCGCTCCCTCTGCCCCCCCCCCCCGCCTGCTATCAATGAGTTATGCAGGCCCCCGGAGCGCTGATAAACTAACGCGCCGAGTGAGGCGAGGGGCCACTCCACTCCTCTCCTCTCCTCTCCTCG
>NW_026267145.1:783330-789467 GCF_000697945.3 Frankliniella occidentalis | reverse complement strand
CCCCTGCCCGGCCCGCCGCCGGTTCCGCAGCCGGCCCGGCCGGCCCACACGGCGCACGGGGTGCCCACATCAGGGGATATTTTTGAACGGTGGGGCCTTGCGAACCTAGCGACCCAGATCATTCATCTACTGCTTTCGTTAGGCTTCCCTCCAAAAATATGTTATTTTTGATGTCGCTTTCGCAGTAAACATGCACTTTGCACTTTGGAATGGTACTTCAATGTTTTGGTGTCTCTCTGTGTGTGAAAATGTGATAATGTGAACTAAGGTGTATGTCGGATTCCGTCGGGTCACGTGCGTGTTTTGACAGCGTCGCGCTCCCGGGCAGCGGGGGCGTCCTCGCGGCCTGTACTGTACGTTGTAACCTCTTTTGTACGATGGACCTGCCGCGGCATGGCGAGCGGGAGTGGGTGCGGTATGTTGCCCACAGCACACAGTAAACCGCCCCCGCCGCGCCGCGCCTCGGCCGCCCCCTGGACTTTTACTGGACAATAATCAGTGCGCCCGCGAGGCGTATAACCTGGTCAGTGCGCGGCTTTAGTGCGCGGGGCCCGCAGCGCGCCGCACCGCTCGCGACATTTAACTGCGCTGTCAAAGTAATCCCGCCCGTGAACCGGACCGGCCGGCCGGGCCCCGGGCCCGCGCGGCAGGCGCAACACGTCCCGTGCGCCTGCTGCCGCCGCCGACGCTTTCTTTTTGTTTCGGACGCCATAAACTCGAGCCCAACAGGGTGACAATGTTTGCTTGGCCGAAGGAAGGGAGAGAAGGGGGTGGGAGTGAGGGTGCTTGGTGAGCGGAGGGGCTGGGAAATGGGGACGTGGCGGCTTCGGAGGGGCACAGGGAGCGGGCGGGGCAGGGCGAGGCGAGGCGGGGCGGACCAGTGCTGCCCACCAGCCCACCCCTGTACTGCGCGAGAACGCGCCCCTCGGAGAACGGCGCCGACGCGACGACGCACGTTTCCTCGCGAGCCCTCCCTCGCCGCGGCCACCACGCCCGCTCGCCCCTCACCCTTCCCTGCCCGGCTGCCAGAATGCTGCCAGCGCTGCGCGGAGCCCGGGGGAGCCCCACAGTTCCGCCTCGCAGCCGCGGCCCGCGCGTGGGCGTGGTCGTCCCGGGGCTCGAGCCCTTAGTCAGTGTCGTGGCACAAGGGTGGGGAGAAGAGGAGATGCATGTGGCGGGAAATTACAAAAAAATAAAAAAAATAAAGAAAAAAGTAAAATCCGCTCAACCATTATTGCTTGCGCTTCCCTGGATATGACAATGAGTTTTGTGGAGCCATACTAAATTTTCACTTCCTTTGAAGTCGTTGACGTGTGTCCGCGCTGGTTGTCAACCGTCTCTTGCCCTCGCTTTTTCCTCTTTCCCCTTTCACCCCTCCCCGCGTCCCCAACGTCCCTCTGGACAGCGAGAGGGGCTCGTCCTGATGACCCGCCCAAGGGCCCAGCCCAGCCTGAACGTAACCAGAGGCGTACCGGGTCCTCGCTGGGGACGACCCCTCTCCTGACCCCGCCCCAACCCCACCTCACCCCTCCCTCGTCGGCACACGCCCCCCGCGGGGCTCAGCTTGCAGGGGGCGCAGGTCAACACGAGGCCCGGCCACGCCACGCCACGCCACCAGGAGGGAACACTTTACAATCATTTTACGGCGTGATGGCTGGCCAGGCCAAAGGGCCTCGGGGCAGGGAAAGGGCGGCGGGGGGTGGGGGTGGGGGAGGGAGGTCCAGACGCTAGAGTAAGCGGTGGGGACGCAAGCAAAGCCGAGAGTGTGGAAAATAGGAGGCTGCATGACATTTTTCGGCTCGTTGGGGGTGGAGGAAGGGGGAGGCGAAGATAAAGGTTGAGAGGTGAGGGGGGGGGGGGGGGAGGGGGTAGAAGTTTGGCGGGTTAGGAGGAAGGAAAGGTTAGTGAGATCGAAAAACTTTTCCCTCACCCCCTTCCCCTTATTTTCTCCTTGTTTTGTCCCGGCGGCGTGGAATGCAAAACGAGCCGAACTTATGACGACCCGCGGGATGAATATTCAAACGTCCCGCCGCGTCCCGCCGGGGAATGCCTTTTGTCGAATGTCGGCGCTGGTCGGGCGGCGGGCGCAGCCGGCCCAGGCGCGGGCGGGCACCCTCTGTCTGGCCGCGACGTCCACGTCTGCCACTAATTCTTCCTCCTCACCGGCGGCGGTCTACGGTTGACGCAGAGGGCGCGGCGGTGACGGTGCGGTGACCCCAAGAATGGTGCTGCTAGCAGCCATTTCAGGCGGTCGTCCAACCCCCTTGTGTGCGGCTGGGCGGGCGGTTGGCCCCCTTCGTCTCCTCTCTGGCGAGAGCAGTCGTCTGCCGCAGGACAAAGGACGGAGTCCCGCGGCCCCCGCCCCCGCATATATGGGGAATTATTTTTGCCGCACCGAACAACAAAACGAGTTGACGTCAGCGACGCCGAGCCGAGCCTAGCCGAGCCGAGCAAAACCGAGCCCGGTCGAGTTGTTTTGGGGTTCTTGCGCCTCTGGGCTCGACACCTTCCCCCGCCCCGCTCGGGGTGACCCCTGCCTCGCAGGCCCTCGCCCGCCCGCTACCCCATACAGCACAGCTCCATATTGTGTGTGTGAGCGTGGGAGAGTTAGAGGGGGGGACTGCCTTGTGTATCCGATGTCCTATGGTGCGTCCCGGCGACAGAAAGTTGTGCGCTCTGCTCAGGCATGTCGCTCCCTCACCGAGTCCCACCGCTCTGCCCCGCCACGCCCCGCCACGCCGACCGTCAGCCCACACAAGGAGGGTTCGCGTCCAAACTTGCAAGGAGCGCGGCCGGGGGCCGGGTGGGGGCGGCGGCCTCCGGAACCGTCCGGAACCGTTCGGGATGCACAACAAAGGCGGCGTACTAGCCGCGGGACACCTTTCTATACCCTTACTAAGTAAGTAAGAGGCCTGCGTCTCAACGAAAGTGGAAGTAAGGTGTTCCCGGCCATCCAAAACGGATGTTGGAAAAGAATATACAAACAAACTCACTGATTTTCCTGCTTTCGTAATGGCTTCGATTGGTCGACCAGATCACTTGCCTTTACGGACTTTCAGGTATGACAAACTGTAAGATCAGTTTCGAGCCCCCGTCCATATTTGAGAGGTTAGAATCGGACAAACTATCAGGTTAATTTATCATACATACGTGACGGAAACAGATAAATCAGTGAGTTTGCTCTTTTTCACTTCCGTTTTAGATAGCCTGGCCTGGAACAGACAACTTAAAAGACGACAACAAACTTTAAGACATTGCTTCAGTAGTGTTGCCTATGCGCTGCGCAATATGTAAAAGACCCTCCCCCCCGCCCCCTTACCCGCCCTCTCCCTGCCTCAGAGTAGATGAGGGAGGGTGTGACATGACGGAGCGATGTCAACTTAAGCGCTGGAGAACTGAGTTAGAGCATGGGGAGGTGGGAGCAGGAGCGGGAGCAGAAGCAGAGGTAGTCGCGCGGGGGACTCCAGCCCCAGCCCGCGCTGGAGAACACGACCAGCAGCAGGCCCTCTCTTCCCACTTTCGCTTCAGCCCGCCCCTCTCCGGCGCCAGCGGGGCGGCGCGGCTACGATGTCAAGCGCCCCTTCCCTCCCTCCCCTCCCCTCCCGACTCCCCCCTCGCCCCTCCACTCTATTCCCCCAACACGTCGTGTATTCACGCCGACACAAAACTGTTTTGCAAACTACCATTGGTACGCTGTGGGGCGCTGCAAACTGTGTCAAGTACGTAAAACGATTGGACCGCGCTGGAGCGTGGCGCGGCGTGGCGTGGCGCGCGGGGCCCGGCCACGCGGCCTGCCAGAGAGTGAGCCAGCCCTGGCCCGGGCCGGCGGCCAGTGCATGCTTCACTTGAACTCAAAGCGGTCCCCCGGCCCGACCGGCTCTCGGGCGGGAGGCGGGGGATGGGGCGGACCCGAGGCAGGCCGGGCAGGCCGCGGATCCCATCCTTTTGGGCCGGTGGTCACAAACCACCACAGCCAGGGCCGCCGCCACCACCACCGCGCCGGCGCGCCCGGGCCAGCCGCTCTCTTTTCTATTTCAGGGCCAACAACATGGAAGCCCCGGGCCCCTTGGCCTATTCCAGCGCGCCGCACAATCATCACCCGCCGTGTTCTGCTCTTTTCCTCTCGCTCCCCAAACGGCGCCAAGATGTTGCGGCCGCCGCACCACCGCCAGGTAAGTTAAGCGCCCCGCTGTCGGGCTCCGCACCCGCGCGGCGTGGCGGGGCGGGGCCGCGCCAACCCAATGATCGAAAATAGACTCCACCGCCTCGCTCACCTACCGGCGAGGAGGCCCCCGGAGGGTGAGACGCTCTCCTACCGGGACGGGTATCGATCCCGCACCGCGTACCCGCCCGCCCTCGGCCCTCCCTGGGCCCACCCTGGGCCCTCCCTGGGCCCACCCTGGGCGCTCCCTGGGCCCACCCTGGGCCCTCCCTCGGCCCGCCCTGGGCCCTCCCTGGGCCCTCCCTGGGCCCTCCCTGGGCCCTCCCTCGGCCCGCTCGGCCCCGCGAGGTGGCGGTGCGTTTCAGTGCGTGGCCGTCGGACGGGGTGCGGGCGGGGCGGCGTATCAGCGCGATAAGCAGCCCGCTATAGAGCCGCACGCGACTGTACGCCCCCTGCAGCCCGCCCCGCCCCCGCCCCGCACCTGCTACGCCTGGCCCTGACCGTCGCAGCTGTTGACGTGGACTGGCCAGCTCATAGGCGCTTTTATTTACCGTACCCCTCGCCGGACAAAATTATGAATTTTGAAAAAGCGAATGTTATTTCGTTTAGGGCTTCTGTCTGTTCTTCCTGATCAGGGTGGCCACAATAATTATTGTAGAAGTCACGCCCCGCTCAAAACTTGCGGGTTTCCAGGTCAAACTGCGTGGTTCAGAAAGAATGTTTCAATTTTGCGGTTCCATTTTTTTAAAAACAAAAACACAAAAAAACAACGGAAAACAACTAAAACTAAAGTTGAAGGCAAGCTTATCAGTGCGTCTGTCCCGAGCATGCACCGCCCACCACCCGTGTTGTTTTCTGTGCGCTCGGTGCTTGTTGGGTTGCGCACCCCCTGATCTGCGCTTCTGGTAGCGTCCATCCACGGGTGGAATGCATCCTCGGGGAACTCGACACCACTGTGCAATCTTTGTGCACAAGGAGAACACAAACATACACACTCAAAAACGGCATACGCCCCACACCACGGGGCTTTCAGAAAGTCATCAACATGCTTTGTCTGGATTGACTTTAGATGCGAATGCGCCTAACAGTGATAGACCCGGATAGACCAAGTGAGCAACTGCAAATGTTCAACTGTGTACCAGGACACTTGCAATTGTTTAAATCAGTAGTTGTGCACTTGTGAGTGTGAAACTCCTCTCTCTAGCTCTTCTCACACAGTAGTAGGCGTGCAATCTGAGGAAGTGTTCAACAGTTGCACACTTGGTTTGTAAGTGAAGTGGGAGATGGGAACGACTTGAGCGCCGGCGCTACTAGAGAGCGAGCGACACACCCAGAGACACAGAGAGCAGTGCGAATGACAAGGACACAAACGAGCGTAGGGCCAGGGTGGTCAGCGACCGGCGTTTCACCAGCACGCCACGCCATGGCTTTTCTTTTTCCGCCTCCTCCTTTTGAGAAAGTGCCATAGTTTAGCGCCACGACGACGCCGGCGCCGCGGTCAAGTATAGTTCTGGAGAGTTAGGAGGCCGGTGTCAGACGATAGATGTACCCGCTACCCCCCGGGTAAGATCATCGTGCAATGATTTTACCCCCCGGTAAGATCATTGCACGATGATCTTATTTTTTTTTAATAGGAGTGGGGGGGTAAAATCATCGCACAATGATCTTACCCCCATAGGATCCTCTATGTATGGGGGGTAGAATCATAGTGCGATGGTTATACCCCCCGGTCGCTCTGCCAATAAAGTATAGTCCGCTACATATGCCTGCGAATAAGGAAGATGGGGATAAAATCATAGTGCGATGATTGTATCCCCAACCTGGAAGCTCGCTGCAGTGGGAGGGTACAACTATCGCACGGGGGTAGAATCATAGTGTGATGATTGTATCCCCCGGGCGGAGGCTCGTTGCGGTGGGAGGGTACAACTATCGCACGGGGATACAATCATAGTGTGATGATGTTATCCCCCACCTG
>NW_026267145.1:781400-783280 GCF_000697945.3 Frankliniella occidentalis | reverse complement strand
CTCACTGAAGTGGGAGGGTACAATCATCGCACGGGGATACAATCATAGTGTGATGATTGTATCCCCCGGGCTAAAGCGCACTGTATTGTTGGAACAGGTAAAATAAGAGATGGTGTGGGTAAGAAGAGCATTGTAAGGAAAAGATTCCAGCTCAAGCAAGTAAATTAATGGTACTGGAATGAATTAGAAAACTGAACTGCTGACTTAAAGAACTGCACCACCAACCTGAAGAGATTTTAAGAAAAAAGTTTCCAAGCGGGACACTACGTCAAAATTTCGCTGTAGGAGGGAGAAGCAGCAAAACGTATAAAAACCGTACTCCGTGGCCTACTAGTACTGCTATCTAAGACGTACTTCCCGCGGACTAGTTCGCGTTCCTACAGGTTCGGGTGGTGCGGTGAAAGCTCATACTGCACTGCACTGCAGGAGGTTCGTCCACGACGATGCTGGATGCGGATAAAATACGAAAATACTTTTTTCTCAAAATCTCTTCAGGTTGGTGGTGCAGTTCTTTAAGTCAGCAGTTCAGTTTTCTAATTCATTCCAGTACCATTAATTCACTTGCTTGAGCTGGAATCTTTTCCTTACAATGCTCTTCTTACCCACATCATCTCTTATTTTACCTCTTCCAACAATAAGGGAGCGTGGGGTCCCATGAGCCTGGGGGTCCCATGAGCCTGGCCCGATATCTCAGCATTAGTAAATCAGAGTCACTGATCAAAACTGCTGTTAAGTTGTCGGTCAGGTGGTTGTTCAAAACCGAGCCTGGGCTTACCACTATGAGCGATTCAAGAGGCGTGAGTGGCGGTCAAACTTTTTAATAGGGATTTTCAGGCAAAAGTAACTTTTGACTTTTCACTTTGACCTTTTGTTTCATACTTTAAACGTCCACTATCAGTCACTGTTATGGTATCAATCTGTTCTGTGGTCTTTCGACTGTATTATAGAACTATATTTCCGGGCGAAGTCTCCTCTTATTCACTTAATTTTAACATTTATTCCGAAAAGTGTACCCTGGGGCCCTATGGGCTTAGTGGTCCTTAGGGTCCCGTATGCCCCATCGTATGCCTCAAAAAAATCTTTTTTTCTTTTTCCTTCATGTATTGTGTGCTTGTTTAGTAAAATGCCTCCAGCATTACCATAATCAAATTTCGATTCCGAAGAATTTTTCACTTTGAACTTGCTCTAAGGTTAATACAAACATAAATAATATTTTCTACGGCTGTTTCTCTTGCGACAAAGCTATTATACCAGATCAGGCGCATAAATAGAGACTATATTTATCATTCTCTTTGATTCGAATGTGAATAGCTCTACTTTATTGCCTAATATTGGCAAAGGCTTATGTTTCCCCAGGGCAGGCTCATGGGACCGCAGGCCTGGGGTCCCATGAGCTTTTGCAGAGCTTTGCTAAAATCTCTTCTACTTTAATATTAAGGGTGCTACGAACTCGATATGAGTATTTTTAGAAAGAACAAAGACCAATGTAACATCTTACGTCGAGAAATAGACAATATCGTTCAAAATAAGCAGTCAGGGTCAATTTGAAAAAATGTTCGCCATGGGACCCCAGGCTCCCTTACAGTGCGCTTCCGCCCGGGGGATACAATCATCACACTATGATTGTATCCCCGTGCGATGATTGTACCCTCCCACTTCAGTGAGCATCCAGGTGGGGATAACATCACCACACTATGATTGTATCCCCGTGCGATAGTTGTACCCTCCCGCCGCAACGAGCCTCCGCCCGGGGGATACAATCATCACACTATGATTCTACCCCCGTGCGATAGTTGTACCCTCCCACTGCAGCGAGCTTCCAGGTTGGGGATACAATCATCGCACTATGATTTTATCCCCATCTTCCTTATTCGCAGGCA
>NW_026267145.1:775848-781020 GCF_000697945.3 Frankliniella occidentalis | reverse complement strand
AGTCGGGAGGATTCCAGAGGAGGGAAGTCCAGCCGCAGTGAGCAGGCGGGGCGCGGGGCTTTGCTTGCGGCCCTCCGGGCCATCCGTCGGCAGCGGCCACGAGCCTGCGTCCATAAAATGAGCGCCATAAACTGCCCTCGGCTGAACATCAACTGGACACAGGATTGACCGTAAAAAGCGAAAAGTTTTTTTCTCTTTTGCTTCTCTTGCAGCAGTGCCCGACTATGAGGGTCTGAGGGGAGAGGGGAGGTAAGTAGTTCAGGAACACAGATTTACCAGCAGCATCCTATGCGGTCCGCCTCACATATAAGAAAGGGCATAAAACACCAGCACGCCCTCCCTCTCTTGCCCCTAGAGAAAAAAAACCCATCTTTCTTGTAGTTCCACTATACAGTATTCAAGGATATGTACGCGACTGGGGCCAGCAGTTCAGTAGTGAAGAGTGAAGTAAGATTCGCGGTTTTGAAAATATGGGCGTTTCATGACTCCAACAGGGAATGGATAGGGTCGTAGAGGGGCTGTGAACTTATGTAATACTACTGCACTGTAGCAGCGTCCCAAAGGCTTTCGTGCCTTCCGATCCTATAACTCTTAGAAACGAAACGATAATAAATAAAATTGCACGCTATCATCGTCAGCCCACTCGCGTCACATGAGTGTGTAGTACGATCGCACTTCCCTTCCTCCCCTCCCCCTCCCACACTGCTTCTACTCTTCCGCATCCATCCCCTTCTTAAGCCAGTCAGCTGGAACGTGGGAAGGGGGATGAGTTACGCGCCCGGGGGAGTGGAGGAGGGCGCCGAGGAGGAGCTGGGGCCGGGCCTCGGGCCGGGCCGAGCCACGCGTTAGGCCGGCGATTTATCGTTGACTTACGTCTCACGCCAGGTTGTGCTCGCACGCCCGTCATTAAGTGGTGGTCCTGGCTCCACGGCTGGCACGCCTGTGGGCACGGCTCGAGGCACGGTTGGCACCCTGGGCACAACTCAAAGCACGGCTGGCACCCTGGGCACGGCTGGCACCCTAGGCACGGGTCGAGACACTGCTGGCACCCTGTGGGCACGGCTCGGCTCGAGGCACGGCTCGAGGCATGCCTCGAGGCACGGCTCGAGGCACGGCTGGCACCCTGGGCACGGCTCGAGGCACGGCTCGAAGCACGGCTGGCACCCTGGGCACGGCTGGCACCCTGGGCACGGCTCGAGGCACGGCTCGAAGCACGGCTGGCACCCTGGGCACGGCTCGAGACACGGCTGGCACCCTGTGGGCACGGCTCGACTCGAGGCACGGCTCAAGGCACGGCTGGGACCCTGCTGGGCACGGCTCGAGGCGCAGCTCACAGCTCAGATGTACTTACTCGGCCCAGTACGGGAGCTCGACGCCTGCGAGACTCAGGGTAGGCCACCCCGCAGTGTACGCATGTACTTTCGGCAAGATGTTGCCTACCCATCAGGCGTTACGGGAGCTGTTCTGGCTGCAATTTTGACAATTTCCTAACGGCGAATGACGTAGGTACTTTCTGGATGATCACTACAGTACGACGGGGGACACGGCTAAAAGCACGGCGCTGTCGCACGAGGCGCGGCGTCTCGGTCCTTGGGTAGCATGACACGGAGCCCTCACATTTCACAGGAATCAAACGGACACGTCGTGCAAGAAGGTGCGATGTGGAACAAAAGGAATTGTGGTAGTGGGATGGTGGTGGAGGAACGGGAAGATGAAGTGAGCGTATGTGGTCCATGGTAGTTGTCTGCACTTACTGTAGAGCTGCGCTTCGGCGCGACTCTACATGTTACTTACGCGAAGTGTTATCAGCTCTCGAGTGCGAGTGCACCCAACTGGACGCCGGGCGGACGCTGGAGAGGGCTTATCGGTGTGGCCGGCCGGGTAGGGCGGGGGAGCTTCCCGAAGTGTGACGCGCTGTTCCGCACGGCACCAGCAAAGGGTAGGGGAAGTCAGCAGCAGCCCTTATAAGCCAAGCCGGGGAACCCGAAGCTCTGGGATCAGTCGGGGAGTTAACTCCAATTGGAGCTGAAGCTGTGTGACACTTGTGGCTGGCTCTCGTTAGTAGCACTCGGGGTCGGCCAGCAGAAGCAAAGACTCTAGCGGAGTTCGAACGAGATCTGCAGACACTTGTGGCTGGCTCTTGATAGTAGCACTTGTGGTCAGCGTGATCGTGTACATGTAGAGTCGCGCCGAAACGCAGCTCTACACTTACATACTGGCACATGTTGGGAATACCAAACATGCTACGTTCAGAAAAAGAATCTGGGAAAATTGGTCGTTCCTGGCTTGGCTATTAGCTTTCCATCACTGCTGGTCGGTTTTCCTCTTTTGCTGGCGATTCAATTTTCAATCTCTGACCTCAGCCTTTACTGTGCGCGCGACTGTGCCCCCCACTGGAAACAAGTCAACACGCCGGCGCATGGCGGTCCACATACAGGGGACTCGCTGCTGGCCCTCCCTCCCCCCGACCCGACCCGGCGCTTGATCTTCTGCCGAACAAACACAGCCATCACTCACTGCCAATAACCCGGCAGCCCGACCCCACCGCGCCCCGCCCCGCCCCGCCCCGCCGTGGACCGCTGCGCAGCCATATCGCTTTCCAAACAGCGGCCACGCGAAGGTAGATGTGTGCAGCTATCAGGCTATTTTAAAACGAGCAGGACCCAACGGAGCACACGCCGCCGCCGCACCCGATGTAGACTCGGTCATGAATTCGCCGAGGTGTTCCGTCACAAATACGATGGCTATGACGGGCCATGTGTGCCACATTTTGCTTATTTCGACGTGAAGTTCATTAACGCAACGCTGGTGATCCATATTGGCTTTGCGCCCCGCCGTGCGTTGGTCCGGCGGCCGGTCCAGCGTTGGGATACATTTGCTAATTTCGCGGCTACAGTCGGCGATTAGCTTCGCCGCTTGGGGCCTGGCGGCCTGGCGTTGGACTCGCCCCGCCCCCTCCGCACTGCAGGGGTTGGGGGCGCACGGAGCGAGCAGAGGGGCGGGCGTTTCGGGGAAAACAGAACAACGAGCTGATCCGAAGCACACGCTTACCGCGACCACACAGCCGGCGCGACGGTTGGGAGGTGGGGTTATTCTTTTATGCCCGACACCGATTTACGCCTGAACCGGACGCACGTCCAGTGTCCAGGTGTCAGCTGCCACGGACACGCGTGACACCGTGCAAAAAAAAAAATAATAATAATAAAATCCGTCTCTTCGCAGATCACAGACACCGAGTGGGAGCGGTATGAACAATTGCAAGCGTGTAAAACTTGTGCAGGGGTAAAATCTATTTTTCAGTGTTTACGGACATAGTATGGCCTCTTTGATTGTGCAACTTTGAAGAGGAGCTGCGGGAAAAAACATTTACTTCCTGAAATGAGCTTACCGCTCGTAATAAGCCGCCAAGATCTCCAGTGCGGCTCCGCTTCAACGGGTAAAACACGTCTCATGACAAATCCCTAAAGTTTTGGTCGATTACACTTACCTGGCTGTAGTCAGAGGCGGGGGGCCCCGGGTCGGAAGCGCCATAGGGTGGCATAGAGGCTCGGGGCGCCGCTCAGCTCAGCGCAAGCTCGGCGCGGGCTCGGCGTGGGCTCAGCGCGGGTTCGGTGCGGGCTTGGTGCAGGCTTGGCGCAGGCTTGGCGCAGGCTCGGAGCAGTCCCAGGGGTGCGGGCGCGGCCCCGCCGGCCGGAGCAGCGGGGCATCACGGGCCGGGGCGGACATTGCGCGCTGGGCGGACGAGGCCTGCAACAGGTGCACCACAACACCGTCACGAGGAGGCCGGCGTACTTTTTATGCCCCCTCCCCCCTTACCGCACACTTCCTCCTTTCCGTCTCGCTCGCTGTCACTCACATCCCTCCTCATCACTCCGGTCGGTGGGGCGGTGCGGGGCGCCCTCCTCCCCCCACGGGAAGTGATGCTCCACGACAACTAATGGCGCGTTTGCCGGCTGGCAGGGCGGGCTGTTGGTGGCGGGGGCATAGCGGGGCGAAGTAGGGCAAAGGCGGAGCAAAGCGGGGCAAAGAGGAGCAAAAGCGCCACCGAATCAAAGACGGGACCCCGCGGGGAGGGTAGGGACGCGACTACACACAAGGCGACGGGCCGCGCCCTCCGCGGCAGACTCGACCAGGGTTGTTGTAAACGGCGGCGAGTTCAACGAGTCCGAGATATTACTTATTAAAGCGCGAGGCCGCGTTGGTTCCCGTTGGCTCCTGCCCCCGTGGCCACTTCCACCTCTTCCTCCTCGACGGTGAGCTCCCCGAGAGGAAATGAGGGAGAGGCCAGGCATTACAACAGATAAGGCGGGCGCAAATGGTATGAATGTTTCATGCGTCTGCAGAGCAGCGCTCTTCGTGGGGTGAGCAGCTGCTGCTGCGTCGGCAGTGAAAACACTTTGTTTGCCCCGCTGTTTGGAAACGCCACATTATTGTACCGCAACGTGTGCCACTGTCGGGCTGGGAATGGCGCAAAGCTCGGGGCGTATATCTCCTGCCGGCCGCGGCCTATGGGCTGACAATGCCCCTGTGGTTGTGTGACGTGTGGCTCTATCCAATAAACCCAGGGCCATCAGCAGGCGCTGACCATACACCTGTCCTGCAGCCCCGGGCCCCGGGCCCAACGTCCCCCGGGGCCGTGGCGTGGCGTGGCGGGCCGCAGTATAGCCTGACGTGGTGTCCATCCCCCGCCCCCCATTTCGCAGTCCCATGAGTCCATGGGTCATGGGTCGCCAAGCATTAGTTTGACTGGCCTGCGGGCGCCGGCTGCTGCTGCCATGGCTGTGGGTGAGTAGCAGTGGCACTAGTATCAGTAGTACAGTATGTTGCCCGCACACTGTCAAAAACAGAGTACTATGATCAAATAGAATACATTTGCACTGCTTGTCTTTGATCAAGTAGACATTGTTCTTGATCAAAGAACCCAGTTTTTAGGGGTGCATGCCCCCTATCGTGATCCGCAGCCGGAGAAACTGAAATAATCTTTGCTCTTTCTGAAGCGGAATGTTATTCTGTCCTCTCTTTCCCTTTGAAGCGGCATTCCATTCCACCCCTAGTTCGACCCTGACACCCCCTCCCCCGAACGAGATCTGCAGACACTTGTGGCTGGCTCTTGATAGTAGCACTTGTAGTCAGCGTGATCGTGTACATGTAGAGTCGCGCCGAAACGCAGCT
>NW_026267145.1:773215-775358 GCF_000697945.3 Frankliniella occidentalis | reverse complement strand
TCTGGTGGCCGGAGGAACAGGATCAAGGAACACGATCACAGGTCGAAAGCGGAGGAAAACACCCGAAAATTAATTTGCTGGTAATGGAGTCACCGTCATTTCCGAACTCTTACAGTTACTCCAACATTGAACAAAAATGTCGAGGAAAATGTTTCTTTCATCCAGCGACCTTGACAATTGTGTCCCCGGGCTGTTGCGAGGTGCGAGGCAACGTTGGACGCCAAACACACCCACACCCTGTCTCACTCTGTCTCTTGTCTCTCTCCTAGTCCCCTCTGTCTGTCTGTCCCTTTCTTTCTCCTTGCCTGAAGATCCTACACCTGTGCGCTCGGGGGAGCGGGCCGCCGTCTCAACACATCTGCTTCACGGGTTGGCCTACCCAGCGCGTTGCAGGCGCTATAGCTACGAAGGCGTTCATTGTCGGGACGTCCGAAAAAATCGCACATCGAGCTAATTGCTGACGTTTTTGTAAATTACATTAAACTGTGGGCCCTTACAACACCCCCGCTCCCCGCTTTAACGCGGGAAGCCGCCTGTTCAACTTCGATGTTCGGGGTGTGAGCCCGGCGCATACTGTTATTCAAACACTTGACGTCACATTTGAACGACCGACTCGCGTGTCACATGGGTTCGAATACTGTTTCACAAGTTCGAGCTGCTCAGAAAAATATTTTTGGGAGCGGAGATTCCAACCACCACCAACACCGTTTTGTGACGCGCGTGACCTACTCTGCCGGCGCGGCCACGTCACCTCAGTATCAGCTGGGCGAGTTACACCCGATGATGTGTTCGTACGCGGCAACAAACCATCACTCCTGTCAGATTTCTTGTGAGTTTATCCCCTTTGCCGCCCTTTGCCCTAAACGTGGCGCGACCGTGTGCGATTTGTTTGGCGGAGGAGCGGGGGTCCCCCGCTGGGTCAGAGCGGCAGCAGCGGCGGCAGCGCGGGCGGCGTGCAGAGAGGGCGAGGGGGAAAGGGCGCGAGGGGAAGGGGGAGAGGACAAGAGAAGGGGAGCCAATCTTGCCGGCAAACAGTTTGGACCCCGAATTTCCCGGGCAACCTGCTACGCCATCACGACATCACGCCCCCTTCCTCCCCATCCCAGGGCAGGCTCTCTCGCCGCCAATTTCACTTTCCACCTTGTCGCCACTTCTACAATATTGTGTCCGCTGCCCGGGCTCCGGCCCGGCCCGGTGCGACGCGCCCTGCGAACATAACGAGGGTCAGGCCAGCCGAGCCGTCCTCCACTTAGCGGTCGTGACGGGCGGGGCGGGTGAGACTACAGCCCCCGGCCGCCCCTGATGAGCCTCGCTGCTGGAAATGATGACATCTCGTTGCCAGCATTTTGATTCGCGCGCCCCCGCCGTCTCTTCTCTTTTCGTCGTGGTCCGTGCGACAGATCAACAGCACTCGACTGCGGCGGCGGGAGGGGTTGGCAAGCGGCGGGGAGCTCTCGGTCTGAACTGCCCTGCCCTCGATCGAAACATGATCCGCAGCCAGCAAATAACCGCATGACAGCAGCGCCCGGCCCGGCCCGGCGGGGTGGAGCTGGACAGCGTGACCTCTCTTGCTCCCGATCCTCCCGATCCGCGCCCAGGCCGCCTCCGCCCGACCCGACTGGGGCTGTGTTCGGCTTGGAGCGGCGCGACACACATGACAAGCCGGCCGAGCTAACTTTGGAGGGCCGAGCTGCTACCCGAGCGAGCAGTGTACGCGTCGCTAGCAACCGTGGTTCTAGTCTTTTCTACGGGCCCGTGGAACGCGCCGCCGCCAGCCGCACACTCCCAAGATTTCGAAATCCCCCCCTGCTTTTCGCGCCAAAATAAAGTTGTCACCTCTAAAAGGTGGTGGGTCGGGTCGGGGCTCGAGGCCGCTGCTAATGGAGTGTGTGTCGGGTGTTCTTCCATCGGATGCGCGCCGAGGAGCGCCGAGGAGCGGCGAGGAGCGGCGCTTTCCGGAAGTGGCCGCCGCCCGCTCGGCCGCAGCCAGCAGGGCCCCGGCAGCGCCCTGGGAGGGGGGAGGGGGGAGGAGGAGGAGGAGGAGGCCGGCGCCGCGTCGCCAAAGTGCCGCTAATTGAACTGTGGCCGCCGCTGCTTGGCGCCGCACGCTAGGCCGCGCGGCGCCACGCCTTGCGAGGACGTG
>NW_026267145.1:772191-772599 GCF_000697945.3 Frankliniella occidentalis | reverse complement strand
GGCCGCGCGGCGCCACGCCTTGCGAGGACGTGGAGGAGGAGGTGGTGGAGGAGGTGGAAGAGGAAGTGGAGGAGGGGGTAGTGGAGGTAGTGGAGATGGAGAAGGTGGAAGAAGATGTGGAGGGGGTAGTGGAGGTGGGAGACGATGTCGAGGTGGAGGTGGAAAAAGTGGAGAAGGTGGAAGAGAATGTGGAGGTGGTGGAGGGAGTGGAGAAGGTGGAAGAGGATGTGGAGGAGGTGGTGGAAGTGTAGAAGTGGAGGAGATGGAAGAGGATGTGGGGGCAGGTCGTGATAGAGGAGGTGGAGGTCGCGGAGCGGTGGGACGGGAGCGTAGAGTTGCGTGGCGCGGAGCAGACAACACTGCCGTACTTGTGCGGCCCCCTGCTGGAGCTGGCATCGGTCCTGCGGG
>NW_026267145.1:768599-769888 GCF_000697945.3 Frankliniella occidentalis | reverse complement strand
CACGCAGAGGGGCGAGGAGGTTACGGCGGGGCCCACGCAATAGCGATGCATCCCCGGAGAGCCGTGGCCCCGTGGCCCGTGGCCCGGCTGGGCCCGGCGGCGGTCACTGCCCACCAGGGCCCTAACCGAGTGACCGCCCGGCCCGCACGCCCCACCCGGGGCCGCCCCCCGCCGCGCGCTGCGGGCCTTGAGTGCCCCTCCGCGGCGACCCCCAACCGATCACTTTCGAGCAGAAAATTCCGGCGCCGACGACACAAAGTCAGCTGGAAACAACTCTGTGCTCTCGGCTCGGCCTTGCCCTCGGCCTCGGCGCGCCCCGGCCCGGCCCCGGCCGCCGCGCCCCGCCGCACTCATTGAGTCCTCGGCTCTGCTCGAGTGGCCGGGGAAGGGCGGCGCTCACGGCCGAGATAATGACCTCGAACGGGTCCCGGGTCGAGGCCTGCGCCCTGGAGCCCTGGAGGCTCTTGGGCTGGTCGGTGCGGGGGCCTTTTGGTGAAGGTCTTCCCCGGGCCGGCTCACTCAGGGCCGGCCGCAGGCCGCCACAGGCCGCCACAGGCGCGCGGAGAGGGGCGTTAACGGCGTTAGGCCTCGGCCCTCGCCTCGGCCAGAGGCCCTCGGTTAGCCCCTGCACAATGGTCAATGACAATGGCCGGGGCTTCACGTGCCCGGCACACTGCTTGTCTGTAAATGATTGTCCGGCCCCCACTTCTTGCCCTCGCCTCCCTCTTCAATCCCCCCCCCCTCCATCCCCCACCGTATTTCGATCTCGCGCTTCCACCAAACGCTAAACATTGGCGGTGCGATCTGTCAGCGAGGCACGCACCTCGGCCCGTACACACACACACCCCGTGCCACTCCCCTGCGCCGCGCGCTGCCGCCCGGGCTCGCGGTGGGTCACGGGGTCACGGGCACGTGAACCTCTGCTGCCCGCCGCAACCTCAAGAAGGGTTAAGAGTGCTCGTCGCGTGCTGCTGCACACCCGCGACCTGGCCTAGCCGCGTCCGGCGCTGGACCCCGCCCTGACTGCGACCACAGTGTGGCCACCGGAGCAGGGGCTCCGGTCTTTGCCGCTAGGGCTGTGCGATAATACCGAGAAAAAGTGTGGAATGACATTGACTCGACCTTGACAACCTCGAACCATATTGCGATATATCGAAACATATGTGGAGGTACGATATGCCGCGTATCGCAAGATGAACAGCATTTATCGTGGTATTCCGGTATGGACGATATTCATCGAGACCTCGATCAGTGAGTCGGAAGCATATCGACCCCTCGATGTCACAGCG
>NW_026267145.1:763005-763442 GCF_000697945.3 Frankliniella occidentalis | reverse complement strand
GATACGGGGGGGTATAGCGGGGATGTGGGGATGGCTCGGGGGATGGTATGTGCTGAGTGGAATCCACCCTACGGTTATGCCAAGGTGTCTCTTACGAGTGGTAGGATACCGCGACCCCGCGACCCCACGACTCCGTGCCCGAAACCCCTTCATTATGGTTCTTCTCGTAAAACAGTTTGCGAATATCTTCATAGGTACACTGGAAAAACAAAGGTGCTAAGTCGTGCTTGTCCTGTGCACTTAACTAAGTAGAGTGCCCCTGGAAAGGCACCAAAGACCCCTCAAGGTGTTAAAAAATTAGTGCCTTTGCCAGTTTTAGTGCCTTTTAAATATAGGACTTAGCACATTTGCTTTTCGCCTTTCCAGTGTAACTCCCCACAAAATTCTGTTTTACTCGCTGTAAAAACAATGTCTGAATTTTTGAGGAATTTTCTTTA
>NW_026267145.1:751977-757623 GCF_000697945.3 Frankliniella occidentalis | reverse complement strand
GAAACAAAAACACTGCCCCCTCTGCCACCACCTCCCGTCATGTAGCACCTCGTTGGCTGCCAGATTTTCACAGTTTTCTTGACCTGCCCCCCCCCCCTCTCCCCTCCGCTCCGCGCCTGCCCACAGTTTTCCTTAAACATGCAACCCTCTTCTCTGCGTACTACCACCCCAAATACACTGCAAAACACCAATAAAACAACAACAGTTAAAATCAACACCCCTCTTGGCTCTGTTAATTAACTTAGTGCAAACAGAGGCACTACAAGATTCGCACCCCTGGAAGGTTCTATAATAAACGAAAGGTGCTAAATTTTAGTGCCTTTGAACACTCCCATGGCTGTCTAAAGGCACTAATATTATTTAGCTTATTTAAGGTAGTAAGTCCTACCTTTCACTGATTAAAAAGGCGCTCAACTAGCATGCACATGAAAGTGCTCAACATTATGTTGCTCACTTTTAAGGGTTAAAGGTTTTGACAGGATATTTGAATACTATTAAGTGTGTTGGCTACAAAACTTTGGACTTTACTGTTGAACACTTCAAAGTACTCAAATATCCCGTCAAACACTTTTATTATAAGTGTGCAACAGTGTTGGGCACTTCCATGTACAGGCCAGTTGAGCACTTCATTTACTAGTGTTGTTTCTCGAGTATAAGTCAAACGCAAATCCCCCCCGTCCCTCGGTAAAATAGGAAATATAAAATATAAATTTGGTGACATTTCATAACAGGAGTGTTTCCATCTCGTGAAAGGTACAAACGAGGTACAAAATGGTGTCACACTCCAGAGACTGAAGAGCACAATATTTGCGAGGAAGTTTGAGTGATGGATTTATACACCTCGTTACAGATAAATTAGGCCACGTCCCCCGGGAGGAAGGGCGCCCCGCTCCCCACTCCTGCTTTGCCGGTAAGAGCGCACCGCAAAACATTTACGCTCAGTGTGCGACCAAGCGGTGCAAGTCAGAGGATGCTCCGGGTAGATCAGTAGATGGAAGGGGGGGAGAGAGAGAGAGAGAGAGAGAGAGAGAGAGAGAGAGAGAGAGAGAGGGGGTTACACATTCCACTACATGAGGAGCACTCGTTTTTCCTAACTAATGGAACGCCGTGGAGTAAGCAAGTGGCGGGTAAGCGACCGCGCAACCGCCAAGGCAACCGCGCACTCTAGCAAATTACAATTCCTGCCTGCGTACGACTAACCTGAGTGTTCCCTAAGGTTTTGATTCCATACGAGTACTTTTCAATCATCTCATGTCAACTTGGATGTAAACAGGTGCCCTTTCGTGTTTTTTTAACATATTTTTTTTCTGTAAATACCCCCGGCGCGTTAGATCGTTGGCCGTGCCGCGGGCCGCTATCACGAGTGGACCGGCCGCGGGGCCGCGCCGGGGCCGGCGTACGGAAATAGACCGGTCCGGTCGCGCCCGCAGCCCCGGGGAGGAGAAGAGGAGCAAGAGAGCCCTCTCCTCCCTGCACGGCACTGCCACGGCACTGCCTCGGCACGCGCACCCAACTGCCACCGCACCGCCTCAGCCTTGGCTCGGGCCTCAAGGCCGCCTCACCGCCGCCGTGATCCACGGTGTAATGAGACCAAGCAGAGGCACCTCGGCGAGAGCGATAAGGGCTGCATCTATTTACACTGCAGAGCGACGAGAGCGCTCCGCATTTGTAGCAAAGTTAAACGGGCCAGCGGGCCAACGCCTCACTGCCGGCTGCAGCCGCCGGCTCACTGCCCGCCGGGAGGGAAAGGGGGAAAAGAGAGAAAAACTGGTAGCGGTCGTGTGTGCCGCTGACATGAAATCTATTATATAGCGAAAAACAAAAGAGAAAAAAAATTAAGAGAAAATTAAACAGCGCAACAAAATCCAAGGGAATGCAAATCGAAAACGAAAACTCCCCCGTCCCCCTCTCTTGCCTTTTTCTCTACTGCCCGTTGGTCGTCAGTCCCGGCCCAGTACACACACGGGCACGATCACACAGACACCCAGCGCAGGGACGCGCGGGCTAACGAACGGGGACAGGTCCATTAGCACCTGCCTGCCAGGTGTATCCCTATGGTTCCAGGAAAACCAGCGCGTCGGAGAGGGGCCGACCAAAATATCGAAAGGGAGTTTGTTCTGACGAGGAGGGACTCCGTGATGTAGTTTTTCTTCGTCCTTTTTTGGTTGGCTCAACTATAATTTTCGTCAAAGGACAGGCCACGGAGTCACGAAGATTTCTCAAACAATTGTGTTTTTCTGGTTAATTCTTCTCATTATTTTACCATTTTAAGTTCCAGTTCCAGAGGAATTTACACTCTCCTTGTTTTGCTGTTGCCCATAACATTTCGGTGGTAATATACAAATCAGTAACTAAGATTGGTCTCTTTCACCTCCATTTTGGATGACCTGGAATATACTCTCTTCTGCGTCCAGAAGTCGACTCTTAAGGTACCAAAACTCGGAAAGAGCAGACATTAACTTAAAATACCTTAAACCCTATCTATCTAAATCCCCTATTTTAATTAATTAAAATAGACTGGAATAGTGTATTTGGTATTTCGCTAGAGCCCGGAACGGCGGGGGCAGGAGGACGAAGAAAACTAAGCTGGAATGGTGCCCGCGCAGTCCACCACTACTCATAGACTGGGGAGGATAGGGGAGGGCCCAGGGAGCAGTGTAGGGCGAGGGGAGGTGTGCGGGCGCCCTTCCAGCTTTCCAGTCCTGTTCTTCTTCTTACGCCCCGCCCGCTCCGGGCTCCTGGAATCTGGAGAAATACCCTTCCATTCGACTTCGCTTCTCTCGCCCCTCCTCGCACATCTGCTCCGTGCAGCCTCACAAAACTGTATTTCCGCGCGACACTAGCAGCCAGCATCCCACCAGTCGTCATGAGAATGAGCAAGGGAGAAAGGTCAGGGGCAGCCGACTCAATCAGGAGAGGAGTTGTTGTCCCCCCCCCCCCCTCAGTTGGCACGTGCCCCACCCCTCGTTTCGTTACCCTTTCCCTTCCCGTCCCTTCCGGGGGAGGCCGCCCGCATTTCTACAAATCCACCCCTGCCGGCCGAACCCGGCCCAGCCCCGGCCCGCACCGCGATGACGTCCCCGCGCGACTCCCACGGCCCACGCCCTGAGATAGCGCGGCGAGATAGCGGCGCGGCCCGGCCGGCCGGACGTCAGGACCGCCTCGGACAACTCTGATCCGAGCGGGCGGGCGGCAGCGGCGAGCTGGCCCTCACCGAAACAAAAACACTGCCCCCTCTGCCACCACCTCCCGTCATGTAGCACCTCGTTGGCTGCCAGATTTTCACAGTTTTCTTGACCTGCCCCCCCCCCTCTCCCCTCCGCTCCGCGCCTGCCCACAGTTTTCCTTAAACATGCAACCCTCTTCTCTGCGTACTACTATCGCCTAGTCCGAACCCTTGTTCAGCCCTCCCGACCCTTCTCTATGCATCGAGCTTTCTTATTCGGTGTTGCTGTCCAGACACGACCCCCCGCATCCCCCAACAAAGCAACGCCACTCCCTTCCCTCCCGTCTCTCCCGCTCCCTTGCAAAGCTCATTAAAATTCCTAGTGGACGGGCCGCAACAACTCTCTAGAGAGGCCGGTGGGCCGCTCCAACGCCCCCTTCACCCTCACCCCGCTGCGTTGGGTGCAGCCCCCCCCCCTCAATATCACCCCTCTGCATCCTGAGTGGTCCGCTTGGCTCGAGGCGAGTCGTCCTTTGCTCTTGCTGCCCAGTTGCATCTCCAACAACAGTCTTTACATTGTTGATATTTAATTAATGTCTGCGTCTGTTTTCGAACACAACTTTGCAGGCTCTTGAATGCTCTTCATCCTCAGCACTGTACCCCTTACTTTTTGTCGCTCCCTCGCTGATACCCTGCCAAGATTTCTACCTTCTGCCACAGTGCTGAAGTGAGTAAATAATAACAGTGAAATGCTTGTACAATTGCATGTACCGTGATCTAAATGTAAAAGGACAATTTTGTTCCTAAAACATGACAAATTGGGTGACGTTTTACACAATCTATCCAGTAACGTTTTACACAATTTGTCTATTGTTAAGAAAAAATTTCCTGGATGTGCGCGAAAACGTTCCCGTTTGTGGGGTACAAAATTGCCCCTTTACATGTAGAGTGATCAGAGCTAACGTCGCAGTGTTGCGGGATTGCATACCATTTTGGGCCTCAGGGGCCACGCCGGCCACGCTTCACGGGGGGAGTAGGCAAACCTGCAGCATTACGGCGTCCGCGTCCACTCTGATACATTTATATTTACTCAACTCTTGCAATTGTTCGGAGAACATATTTTGTAATTTTCCTACAACGTCGACCATAAAATTGGTTATTTGCGATTAATATGATGCGTTATTCTATTTGTTGGCGGTTCCGCGGGTACGTACCTGCACAGGTTCCAATTACTGCGCAATCAGACTCGCTCTATCTGCTCTGCTAATTGTTGTTCGGGCTCCCCACAACAACAACTAGCAGATGTAACTGCTGATCAAAAGTTTCGGTGTTTCTAAAACTAGAACCTGCTTGGCGTGCCGCAGCTTAACGCCGTACCGCGGAAAAGGAATGTCAACAACATCAGTTCTGTGTGACGTAGAACCAGAATCTGGCAGAGTGGTTGGCAAAGTGTTGTGGGAGCATATTATGTGATTGTGTCTCAAGGTGTGAGCGTGTGTTCGTCCACGTTCGACCAGAGAGTCCTTCCACAACTTTTATCCGGGCGGAGTATGGGGGGAAATCGGGGGAGGTAGAGAAAGTTTGTTCGCAAAGAGTCCACATAGCCAGGGCTGCCGCCTACCTGGACTAGGTGGGTTGGAGTGTCCTGGTGTGTCGCGGTCAGCAGGACGTCATGGTCGCGGACGGAGGCCGACTGGCGGGGCCGGGGCGCTGGCGCCGATCAACGGGTGGCGCACCACGCCGACGACGGGGGGCGAGCGGGCTCGGCGGGGCCGACGACGGGCAGGTGCATGACACGGTCCTGGACACGTGCCGGGCGGCGCCGGGCGAGCGTACGCTGGGCGGCGGGCGGCCCGGGCTGCGGTGCTGTGCGCGCGGTGCGGCGGGCTTGCCTATACTAACAGGCGGGCGGGCGCGCTGGCGCCACCGCAGCGCCGCGCCGCGCCGGGCCAGCGCCGGCCGGCCCAGAGACTCCCCGCCATGGCGGCAGCAACACTCGGCGGGGAGGGGAGCCGCCAGGGTGGGAAGGACCGCGGCGCCTCACAAGTAGTGCGGAGCAGCAGTAGCGCGGGGTGTAGGCCCCGAACCGCCCGCAAGGCGAGTAAGTGCATGCTGTCGTCATTTGGCAGTAGGCAACGGCCTAGGGACGCGCCGTGGGCGGGGCGTGTTATTGTGAGAAAAAGTGCAGTGCCACGCACATTGTGTTGTAAACACTCATTGCATTTTGGCAGAATCGATATCTGCTGCACAATTGCAATGCATAATAATTATGTACGAATTGTGCATAACTATGCATAATTAAATACATGTATTTGTGGCTGCGTCAAATTCTGCGCATGTTCATCATGCACATCGAAATTCATAAAAGGGTTTAGTGTGTTGGCAGCGTGGCGCACACGACGGGCGCAAAAGGCGGGGCGTCGGGGTTTGTTTGGATGGCGACTGACTGAGCGG
Source organism: Frankliniella occidentalis (assembly GCF_000697945.3). Classification (NCBI taxonomy): domain Eukaryota; kingdom Metazoa; phylum Arthropoda; class Insecta; order Thysanoptera; family Thripidae; genus Frankliniella; species Frankliniella occidentalis. Next base: position 752,003 of record NW_026267145.1, on the reverse strand, counting down.
TGCGAACGGCACAAGTTGGGGGAAGG
>NW_026267145.1:749519-751927 GCF_000697945.3 Frankliniella occidentalis | reverse complement strand
AAATTCTGCGCACGTTCATTATGCACAACGAAATTCATAAAAGGGTTTAGTGTGTGTATGCGGCGTGGCGCACACGACGGGCGCAAAAGGCGGGGCGTCGGGGTTTGTTTGGATGGCGACTGACTGAGCGGTGCGAACGGCACAAGTTGGGGGAAGGGGAGGCCGACGGGGTGAAAAGGGGACGGGGGGGAGCTTGGTGCAGTCCGGAAGCGCTATCCGCTTTGTTGGGCTGCGTGCGTGTGTGTGTACGCGCGCGTCCGTCCGTGTGACCCCAGGCCCGGAAGCGTTTGTGTTGGGGAGAGGGGGGGGGGGTTGAGGTACGACACCTGGCCGGCCCCCGCCGCGCCCCGTCCCGCGACACCGCCTTCATTGCCACGACCATTAGGCTGACCTTCACCCCCTGGCAGGCGCCGCCAGTCTCACCCTCCCGCCTCTCCCCACTCCTCACTCCCCGCGGCCGGCAGCCTGGCCTGGCGCTCTCCAATTTGTCGTGTGATCGTAAATCTGCCCCCCGGTCGCGACCGCGCCTGGACTGCCATAGCGCCGAGTGGAGTGGCTGGCCGCTGCTGGCCGCTGCTGGCCGCTGCTGATGGACACCAAGTTGCCGCTGCTGGGCGCACCACAGTCCCGGCCGGCCCCGGCACCACACCGGCAGCGCTCCTTCCACACGCAACCTTCTTGCCTGTAGGGTCCTTCAGGAAAGTACGTCTCTTTTATCCTCAGATTCATCCTCGGAAAATGCGGCAAGTCGGCGCCTGCGAGACCCAGGGTAGGCCATCCCGGTGTACACCAATGCGCTGCACGCAGGATGTTGCCTACCCGCCAGGCGCTACGAGAAACGAGAGCTTGCGGCGCTTGCGTCGGCTGAACTGTGTGCCCCGTAGCCAGCATGCACAGCCATCACAACCAGCACAACCTCCGCAACCAGCTCAGCCTGCACAGCTAGCACAACCAGCACAGCCTAGGTCTGCCGGTCTGCCTGCGCCCGCGTGACTATATGCGAAATGGATTGGCAATTTAGCGGCGCCGCGGCCTGCTGTTGCGCAGTCGCGCCTTCCCCGCGCGCACTTCATCTCTGCCTCGTGGGCCGGCGTGGCGTGGCGTGGCGCGGCGTGGCGTGGCGTGGCGCGGCGTGGCGTGGCGTGGCGCGGCCTCCCTGCGCCCTGCGCGGTCGTGTTGGGAGTAATAGGGCGACTGGATCACAATGGCTGCGGGGAATGAAGGGGCTTATGTGTGGCGTGCTGTACCCTCGTGTGCACCTTGCGTGGCCTTGAGCGCTCACACACACACACACACACGTGTAGGTGATACACACTGCGTTCGGGGGGCTTGTTTTGCGATCGCATTTAACCCCCCAGTCCATGCAAAAGAGGTACTTCATAAGCTCGTTGCGACTGAACTGCGCTGTATCGGACAGATAATTAATCTTTTCTTTAGTCGAGGGGCGAGTGAAGCGGCGGCCCGAGAGAGAAGTGGGAAACGGGTATTGGAGAAAACGAGAGAAAAGGAAAACAGAGAGAGATTGAGTCAACGCAAATACTGACGGCTCTCGGGCGGCACGGAAACAAAAAACCTGATTTGAAGACCGCCCCCTTCTCTGCCGCCTCCCTCAGCGTGCCCTCCCGGCTCGTCCCGCGCCCTGGAAAGGAGTACGGCCTGGGAACGGCGGGTTGGTGGAGAGAGGGGGGGGGGACTCAAAGAGAACTCAAAAGCAAACAAATCGAACGGGCGGACTGGGACGGTTGCAGTGTTTGATTGACGTTCTGCCGCCAGAGAGAAACGCCTACAATGCGAAGAAGTCTGCCAACAGTAATTCATTTCCCTAATAGAAGCGAAACACCCAAATCGGTCCCATTTTAGTACCAACAAACTCCCTCTTGTTTAAAGGGACTAAAAGAGGATTTGGAACTTTCGAAAATCCCTCTGAAATCCCTTTTTCCTGAAATCCCTCTGAACTCCCTTTTCCCCGCGATACGCCGTTTCAGGGCGAATTTAGAAAATGGTGAAGGAAGCTTCTTAGGTCATTTTTAACATGTCAGGCGAGCTCACATGGCCGGGAAGTACTCTACATCTGTACAATATGTATATATACATATCGTTAGAAGCAAACTTGTAGGTAGGCTCTATCAGTTCCCGTGGACAACATGGCCACGGGATTCCAAATGGGATTCCGAAGGGATTGGGTGTAATACCTCGGTGGAATCCCATGTCCCTGTTTTGACCCGTTTTGGCAAGTTTTCGGGATTTAGGATTTGGGACTAAATTGGGATTTGGAGTTAGGGACTAAAATGGGATTCTTTTTTCTATTAGGGTTATCTGAAGTAAGTGGAAAAAAGGGGGACCTTCTACGGCAAAGAGAAAGTAGCCACTCGTCTACTATGCAAACCCAACTATATGCATGTATGCAT
>NW_026267145.1:748866-749469 GCF_000697945.3 Frankliniella occidentalis | reverse complement strand
GCTGGCCGCTGCTGGCCGCTGCTGATGGACACCAAGTTGCCGCTGCTGGGCGCACCACAGTCCCGGCCGGCCCCGGCACCACACCGGCAGTCCACACACAACCTTCTTGCCTGTAGGGTCCTTCATGAAAGTACGTCTCTTTTATCCTCAGATTCATCTTCGGAAAATGCGGCAAGTCGGCGCCTGCGAGACTCAGGGTAGGCCATCCCGCTGTACACCAATGCGCTGCCCGCAGGATGTTGCCTACCCGCCAGGCGCTACGTGAAACGAGAGCTTGCGTCGGCTGAACTGTGTTCCCCGTCGTAGGCAGCACAGCCATCACAACTTCACAACCAACGCAACCAGCTCAGCCTGCACAGCTAGCATAGCCCGCGCAGCCTGCACAACCAGCACAACCTCTGCAACAAGCCCTGCCTGCACAGCTAGCTTAGCCAAGCGCAGCCTGCACAACCAGCACAACCTCCGCAACCAACTCAGCCTGCACAGCTAGCACAACCAGCACAGCCTGGGTCTGCCTGCGCCCGCGTGACTATATGCGAAATGGATTGGCAATTTAGCGGCGCCGCGGCCTGCTGTTGCGCAGTCGCGCCTTCCCCGCGCGCA
>NW_026267145.1:735029-742511 GCF_000697945.3 Frankliniella occidentalis | reverse complement strand
TGGAAAAAAGGGGGACCTTCTACGGCAAAGAGAAAGTAGCCACTCGTCTACTATGCAAACCCAACTATATGCATGTATGCATCATCTTCTGAATAACACCCTCATGTAACGGGTAGGCACACACAACATTGCTGTGTCGTCGCTCAGACACACGGCATGCGTTATTTCGCCTTACTTTGGGTGGGCGATTGTTTTTACTACATAGGCACGTACTCCCCTTTTACTGAATACATAGAGATTATTCAAGAAATAACGCTTGGGTTTTCGTCCTATACCCGGTGGAGCTGAGATACACGCGCTCCCGAGGGCCCCGCACGTTGTGTCTGAATCGTTTGACAGGAATAGTGCTGGGGCAGGTAGGGGATGCTCGAGGTGCAAAAGCCCAGGCCCCAGCCAGGCCGTGAGTCAGATGCAGTTTTAGAACAAGTCCGCCGGCCGGGCCGATACTCAATCGCGCTGTCGATGCGGCCGGGGAGTGGCGGGCTATATACGCGTCGATAGGGGATGAGAGTCGTGAGAGATGGATAGGGAGGAAGTCAGGTCGGGAGCGAGGAAGGTGCCGACGAGGAGGCGCCCGACGTCGGCAGGGTAGGCCACCCACTCTACCCGCTGTGTTTGCAGACTGCCTACCTCCCAGGCGGCCCTCCGTCGGGTCCAGCTCGGTCCTAGGTACAGAGCGGTCGCTTTGCAGAGCGAGAGAACGGTTTCCTTGTTTGCGGTGCAAGTATTGAGAGCGTCGTGCCCAAAGCTGCTACTGCGTAGCGAGGCCCCGGCCGCCCGTCAGCGCACGCAGAGTGCTGCGTCATCCACAAGATGTCAATTTATGCCGACAGTGTTTTCACGCCAGACCTTGGCAAGAGAGAGGAAGGGAAAGGGGAGCGTATTTTTTTATTGAGTTTCGCTTGGGACCCCCTCTACAAGAGACGGCCACAAACCACTAGCGGCGGAGCAGGGCGATTTATTCGATGTAATACATAGTGAATGTATATGTTTATAAATCAACTTGTATAATAGGTTTCAAAATTAATTTTGACCCCCCCTTACCTAAACGTGTCCAGAGGAGTAAATAGAATCGTGGGCCATACAGAAGAAAACTTGTTCAACACTTTTATTTATGAGATGGAACGTCTTTTTCATGATACCTTTTTCATTCCCTTAACCATAAAACGACGCCATGTGTTCCTGAATGGGAGGAGAGTGTTTCCTGCCTCGATAAAGGGTGACGAGGACGGGGGGCGTCACGGGGAGGGCGCCGGGCCGGCGGTGACGAGTGGGCGATAAGCAACTCTGAGTGAGTAGTCTCGTCCACACAGGCCACCCCACTGCGCACACCCACCCCTGCAAACTGCAACAGTAGACTGGCGGTTGAAACGTGCCTTTTGGAAGATAGAATTGAGCTTAGACAAAACAGAAAGTTCTGTTGGTTCGGAAAACGTCCTATTTCTTGTAGAGAACTATAGGCCAACTCTGAACGTTTTTTAAATCGAGGATTCTACAAAACATATTTAACAACAAACATAAGTGTCAATGCCCCACCCCCACTTCCTCCTCATGCCTGATGTCCAATTTTCATGACATTTTTTAATAGGGTACGTAGAATTTAATAGGTAAAATTAATGCATGCAGTGTCTCCCCCGATTTGGCAATAAATTGGACGACAGTTTGATTTTGGAGAAAATTAACAAACTATTTTAACCATGAGAACGCCTTTTTGACCAAGCTTTTCTTTGATCAAGCAGAAACATCAGACTTCAAATTACAAACTATCAATGTGAATGAAAATTCTAGTAAAATACATTACGCAGTCCTTTTATTATCGTTTCGCTATCTGTCAATTTTTGACAGGTCTGCTTCATAAGTAAATTTCACAAACTCCGTACTACTAAGTGGTAAATAGAAGCTTCATCACAAATTCGTATTGTCTAACAGCAGTTATCGAGATAATAAACACAACACAAATATATTTAGGAGACTGGTAAAAAGGAAAGAAAAAGATCTAGGAATGGTTGCGGTCTAGAATCGCGACAAGAAATTATAGCACCTACTTTGTAACAGAGTATGGGCTAGGAAGGTACCACCTTGTCCCATGTCTTACTTGGAAATATTATAAATGGCTCTTATGTACATAAAATGATAACGTGTCTAGTCTACACAGGAGAAAACGAAGAAAACAATAAATTTACCTGTCTTCTGAAGGGACTCAACAGAAATTCACTTAACTAGTTTACTTCCCACCTATACAATTGAAAATAAATACCAACCGTCTCATTGTAATAAATCGCGTTTAGAGAAATTAAATAAAAATTGCTACCTTCTTATAAAAAAGTAATAAAGTACAAAAATAACTTTGTGCTTATTCGCATACGAACATACGTATGTTATTAAACGATCAAGTAGTATTGCCGTAGATCTGAGGTTTCTTCGGCACCGTGATGTCGTTTGTACATCTGAGTAGTCGTAATGTACTGGGGAAGCGATGGGAAGTAATTTTTTGGACGGTTACCATCAAACGGTATAGATACGGAACGTGAGAGTCACTGATAACACACAGTATGCTTACTCATTCTTCAAAATTCTTGGACAAATGAAATATTACCCATTTGATTTCCATCGTTCCTTGGTAAGCGGTTATATCACATACGGGCCCAATAACCCCCTGCAATTAAATACTCTAAGTATTTACAAAACAACAAATAAGTTGGCACAGTCTTAAAAACCACTACTATTTACAAGTACACATGTTTTAAGGCACAGGAATGCAATAGTCCCGAGGTGAAAGCTGCTTCCAGCTAACACTCACTCGGAGAAACTTAACACTACGATACGTTCAGCATTCTGGCTGGGCAAATCGCCTCTTGCTTTCCCCCCACCGATAACACCTAAGCGTGGCTTCACACTTCCGCTGAAAGGCAAGACCGCATCAGACATCAGAGGGTGGTGTAAAAGTCGTGCTTTTTTGTTATCGGAAGGGGGTACTTTACACTAGCACTAGGACCACTAGGATAACTACAATTATTAACAAACGTCTTGGTTTCCCCCTATTCATATTTGAAACATAGTAACATTACACAATACCTAATTGAATTCTTTTAAAAATAGCTATATTTAATTTGAATCGCGTTTAGAGACTTCAGTCTTAAGAAGGAACAGAAACTTGGTAAATGTTCCAGTTCACACTTAAGTCAAGGCTCATAAAACTATTAAAAAGTTGAGACAAAAATAACTAACAATTTTTTCTACAAATCTAATGGCCCACCGAAAGATGTCGTTTCGCAGATGAAAACCACAAAATCCCTGTTCGCTCTGCTGCTGTCGTCAAAGCATATTATTGTGCACATCGACATGAACACACTCAGCGTCTGAGGAGCTCCCAATTAAGTCCGTGTGTACACAACCCTTTGTGCTTTCTCTCTCAGATCGCGCAGACTAGCAAAAGTCGTCGGTGAAGGAGGTTTGAGCTGAAACCCAACCCAACGCTCCTCACCGTCCTGTCGCAGCATCACAAGTTGTTTTGTTCTCGCCTCGCTCCTCTTCCGCCGCGACAGCGAGCTCACTCAGGGCTTGTCACCCAAGCCTGACGACGCCTTCCGGTTCTGGGCCCACGAGCGTCAGTCCGACATGAAGGGCGGCAGCAGGTTGAAGTTCTGCGACATGTCCGGCTCCACCTTGATGTGGCCCTGCTCCTTGCCGAGCCCGGCGCCCGACCTGTTTATCACGTTGAAGCCCCCGATGGTGGTGGTGGTCGTGGGTGCGGACGAGATGGAGGGCCCGCCGCCAACGCCGAGGTCGACGTCCTTGGCGACGCCCGGGCCGCCGGGGTCCCCGTGGTGGTTGTGATGATGGTGGTGGTGGTGGAGCAGGCCGTCGTCGTCGTGGTACTTGTCCCCGAGGTCGTCGACGCCGTGCTCGACGTGGTCCACGTAGGTGGCGGTGCCGATGTGGTGCGACGGCGGGGAGTGGCCGCCCAGCAGGGACTGGTACTGCGGCGGCGAGTCGTCCCCGCCCACCGTGATGTACTCGCTGTGGGACGACCGGAACAGCCCGCTGTCGTGCATGCCTGAGCAGCAGGGAGGCAATCAGTGACCGACGAAAACGACACCAAAAATTTGTAATAGGGTATTCCGCTCCAGGAAAATAGGAACCAAGAGAAGAAAATCATGACTGCTCGATCCGTTTCCTTCTGCGCGCTCATTGGCTGGCTGACACACCGACGTCATCGTCGTGGCTGACACACCGACGTCATCGTCGACCAATCAGCGTCCAGGAGGGAACAGACCGGGCATTCATGCTTTTCTTCTTTAGGTTCCGATTGTCTTGCAGCGGCATACCCTACTAGGAACGAGACTCACCATAGCTATACGAGGAAGCACTACTCGGCGACGAGAATGAGGAGGCGTACGGGAGGTTGAGGTCGTACTGCGCGTAGGAGGACCAGGGGTCGCTGGTCATCGGCACGCTGTGGGGTGCGGGGGCGGGCGCGGGCGCCGCCGGTGGGAAGGCGTTGAGGCCGCCGCCGAGACCGCCACCGAGGCCACCGCCCAGCGAGCTGAACGGGGAGCCGAGGCTGGGGCTCGATGTACCTGAGGGAACACATCAAGTCACACTCTGCATAAGGTTACTTTTTAGTTAAACAGCTGCAGTCGAGTCGCGGTTGCGGTTCTCACGAGTTTATCGGGGTTTCTCTCTCATCCGGCAAGAGAGAAGGGCGCTTTTCTCTCATGCACCCGGAGAAAGACTCTGCCCCGAGTGCAGACGGGCTTTACAGAACCACCCTCTGTTCTTCTGCCTTTTGTTCTTTCTGACTTCCTTCACGGGCTCGACTAAAATACCCCATTTTGTTCTCAAAACGTTTCCGACACGACCCCTCATCCTTGTTTAAGGGGTTTCGAAAACGGTTTAGGGTTTTAGAAGCCCACAGAACGCGGTTTTGTCAAAATGAAATCAAGTGATGTCGGTTGTCGGTGTAAAAATTTTGTCATTTCGGTGTCCTGATTTGACGTGATTTTGATGTCACATGACATTGCGTGATGTCAAATTGACGTCAAAGGAGGCCACCAAAATGACAAAATTTTGACACTGACATCACTCGATGTCATTTTGACAAGACAAAACCGCGTTCTCTGGGAGGTGCTATCAGTGAGCGCGCCGTGAGCTCTGCGCTCTGTCCGAAGAAAGCTTTCTGGTGAAGCTGAAATGCAGAAGAATGCGGGAAACAAGAAAACGGAAGTCACCATGCTACAGCGTAATGATTTCCATTTTGTTGTTCCCTCGTCATTCTTCTTCTTTTTAGCTTTACCGGAATGCTTTTTTCTCGTTTGGATGGTTCGGTTCGGTTTGGAATGCTTTGCGGCTATTGCGAGCCGCAAGAGCCAAACTAAACACACATACGACACGACACACATTCACAGAATATTGTGTGAGTGTGTGTGTCGTCCAGCGAGTTCAAAACAACCTCGTCGCGTCGACGTCAGTCAGTTTGCGTCAGGAAGGGCAGAGTTCAGGAAACATTGTTGTTCCTATTTGAATCCGGTTTGCGTCAAGTGAAATGCTCTACTGTCGCCTCGTATTTCCGCGACGCCGCCGCCGCCGCCGCCGCCGCTCTTCGACAAGGTTTGTACAACATAACCCAACTTTTACTGGAAGGCGCTCGGACAGCTCCCTGAGAACGCTGTACTTCCGTTGTAGTCCTGTTCTCCCACTACCCAGTCACCCTATATTTTAGTCGATTTAGAGGACATTTCCGGTTGGTTTCAGGGAGCTCTCTGATCACCCTCCTGTACTTCAACCAGGAGGATCATAATAGACTGAGACTGGTGGCAAGTTACTTTTTGATGCTTCTTCTGAACAGAGCGAGGGGTGGTTGAAGAATGAAGCATTCCGGTAAAGCTGAATTGCAGAAGAATGCGGGAAAGAAGAAAACGGAAATCGCTATGCTTTAATATGGTGACTTCCGTTTTCTTGTTCCATGCATTGTTCTGCATTTCAGCTTTACCGGAATGCGTTATGGCCTTACGACCCTGTTTGTAGCGACAAAGTTGTTACAAACAGGGTCGTGGTTGCCCTCCCTGCAGACGACCCCCTCTCTCTCGACATTCCGTAGAGATGCATTACGATTGAGAAAAGGGTATTTTACCTGTTGCCGCAAACCGGATCCAAAGAAGAACAGCAGTTCTTTCTGAACCCTTTCCTCTTTGGCACTGATTTGCCGACGCGGACTAAGCTCTCGGACCCGACACTAGGGGTCGACCGCCCTTGCGGCCAGTTCAAGAACTTCGTCGACGCCAGCCGTTGAGTTCAAGCGTTCAAGGGAGGAAAGAGTTCAGGAAAAATTGCTGTTCTTCTTTGGATCCGCTTTGCGACAGGTAGAATACCCTATTCGCACACTCTATGGATGGTAAATGTTAAACGTGGTACTTACCAGAGCCTAGATAGCCAGTCTTGCGGGGAGGCTCTCTCTTGCGCCACTTCGCGCGCCTATTCTGAAACCATACTTGCACCCGGGACTCGCTGAGGTTGAGCTTCAGGGCGAGCTCCTCGCGGGCGAACACGTCAGGGTACGGGGCGCGCTCGAACGCACGCTCCAGCTCCTCCAGTTGGTACGCCGTGAACGTCGTCCTTCAAGAAGAAAGAAGCAGGAAATTAGAAATGCAATTTTAGGGGCAGCGTGGGATAATGTTAGCGGTGAGGTAAACGGGCCTCAGCCGTAGAAATGGCGATAATAGGGGAAGTGTCGAAAGTGTTTGTCTGAGAGCTGCTCAAGAAATAGACTTGGGAAATATTAGTCGGATAAAAGTGCAAAAAACGTACCCCGTAACAAAAGGTTGACTTTTTTTATACATGAATGTTTCCGGTCGATAAAAGTTGCCCATAACCCCCTGTGGGTGGCGTGAGGATGCTGGTATGGCGGTGGCGGGGCTGCGGGTCGCACGCCTGTCGTGTCAGGGCATGACGGCGCGGGCGGCCCGGCGCAGCGCGGCGCGGGGTGCGGCGTGAAGCGATGCTATCTGACTGCCAACTGTTGCCCAAAACGAGAGGCGATGTTCGCACCCCCTCCCCCTCCTTCGTTATTTCTCTTAGAACGCCGGGGTGTATGATCGTTATAATTTATTCAGCTGATTTTGTGTGCAGTAAAACTTAAAACCCTCATTGCAATAATATTTTTGTCGACCGACCTATCGGGACAAAACTAGAATAATTGCCAACGGTTCACACTCTGCGGCCCCACGTCCCCTGTGAGCGCCGATGAGCTGGGCGCCGCGGGCTGCCGGCCCTGACCTGGCCCACCCCGGGTCGTCCCCGCGCCGCCTCCCCGCGCCGTGACTCGACCTGACCTGACGCGCCACGCTTCATCTCGCGGAGCCTCATTTTTTATGCAGAGCGCGCACTTGTTGTTCAGCCCCAGATCCACGTCCCTGGACCCGGCAGCTGGACCCTCGGCATGACGAGGACGATTCTCCGGGAGGGGCTCGTGCCGGGGCGGGG
>NW_026267145.1:728075-734924 GCF_000697945.3 Frankliniella occidentalis | reverse complement strand
GGGGCGGGGCGGGCGCCCAGATCGTCGCGAGGGCGTCACGCTCCAGTAAGGCCGGCGGGCCGCGGCGGCCGCGGCACCCTCGTCATCTGGCGCGCCGTCCTCACCTCCGCACCGCGGCACGGGCGAGGGGCGAGGGGCGCGGCCACGGCTCGATCGGGAATAAATAATTCGATTTTCACCGGCGCAGGGAATAAATAATAATGTTGATGGAGGCCCATCCCCCGTTTGCCGGAAGAATCGTCGTCATCGCAGATGGGATACACCGCGACCGCGGCACTGTGGTATTGATGTTTTATGCGATGATGACCCCAACAATGATATTATTGGCCTCATCCCTAAGTGCGGGCGTAACGACATTGCCCCTCCGTTTTCATATAAAAATGACATGGAGGCGGTGCCAAACTCACCTCGTCTTTTTCTTCTTGATGCCGTTGTTGTCCGTCTTGTTCTTGGAGCTCTTGGACTCGGACTTCTTCGGGGTAGTCTGCTCGGCTGCCACTGCGACACACGATTAAAGATTACATTATGCACCGCACGAGGTTGAGAACGGAGCTGAAACGTCACGATCTATCTGCACTTCCTATCTCATCATTTTATACAGTATTATTCAGTATTATGCTATCACAACGAATGTTGCGCTTTACTTTTACTGTTCGAACGCCATTATTACCTGTAGGTTGTTCGTTCAAATTAGTTCGCCATCAGTAAAGGTCTGGGCGTACGAGTTAATGTACGCAAGTGATTTCGCCGAGGAGGGTGGGGCTTACCTGGTTGGTGGTGGCCGTCAGCGCCGCCCGCTTTGGAGCCGTGGCCGTGGCCGTGGCCGGGGCTGGGCGAGGCCACGGCGGGCTGGCTGGGCTCCTGGTGGTAGAGGCCCTGGCCCACCTCGTGTAGGCCGGCGGGGCCGAGGCCGCCGAGGCCGTGGCCGGACTGGTGGAGGTGCTGCTGCTGACCGCCCTCCATCTTGTTGTTGTTGTTGCTGGTGCTGTTGTTGTTGTTCATGTGATGCGGCGACATGGAGGGCAGCCCCAGCATCATGTCGGACAGCATCACCTTGTCGCCGACCTGGCTGGCGTGGTGCGCGCGCCCGTCCTGCTTGCCGCCGCCCGCCCCGGACAGCAGCGGCCCGGCGCCGCCGCCGCCGCACGGCCCGAAGTCCGTGAAGATGGCGTCGTCGAACGGGCCGCCGGGCATGGCGCCGTCCATGGCGTAGGGGTAGCCCTCCGTCGCCACGGTGGCCGTGTCGATGGCCACGCCCGCCGGGCCGGGGTCGCCGGGGTCGTCCGCCCACACGCACGTGGACCAGCCGCTGAGCGCAGCCGACACGCGCCACCGGTCAATCGTGGCGGAGGGGATCTCGCACGGCGCTGCGGGCAGCAGGAACAGGGGGCGCTCAGCTCACGGTGTCCGCGAGGTGCGGCTTGCACTGCGGGGCGTGCGGCCGCACGGACCTTCTGGTGCCGAGCGGTGCCCGCACGCCCTAACACGGTGCAGTATAATCATAACATGATCCCAGAGAACACGGTTTCGTCAACATGACATCAAGTGATGTCAGTGTCAAGATTTGTCGTCAATTTTGCATCAAATGGCACCTTACATAATGACATCAAAGCTGACCACCAAATGACCAAACATTGACACTACATCATTTGACGCCACTGTGACCAAACCGTGTTCCCTTTGGTTGCACGCACGGGGCCGATGGGGTACCTCCCGGAATACCTAACAGTGATCGTGCTGCACACTCACCTCCCGGACTGTCGACGTCCCCTGCCGGCTCGTCCTCCAGGGCGATGTACTCGCCGGGCGCTATCACGACGGGGTTGGCGGTGGGGGCTCCGGGGCCGCTGACCACCACGCTGCCCGGCACGGTCAGCACGAGGGGGGCGCTGCCGTCGGGGTGCACGTCGTCGTCCTGGTGCTGCACCTCGGACACGGCTTTGGCCGCGTCCTCCTTCACGGGCGCCGCGGACAGCAGGAGGAGTTTGCACGACGGTGAGGGTGTCGCCGGGCTGGCGGAGGCCTCGCCGGCCGAGGTCTGCGACACGCACGAGGACTCCTGGGGCTCCTGCAGCATGGCGTCAAAAGGCGTGGTCAGCAAAGGTGTTCCCGAGCCCCCCGCGAGGTCCTGCCAGCGGATGCAGGCAATAAGCAGTTGCAGGCTCTCCCGCTCCCCCCCGCACCACGGCCCGGCCCAGCCCACCCGTCGAGGGGGTAATCATACAGAAAGTAGTTGTACACATTTCTATAAAAGTTAAATTGAAAGTGACAAAAAGTTGGCTGAAAGGTTGAGCTGTACGCATTTTCTCGTAGTGATTACTCCGTCGAGCCCACCCCGCCCGTTGATTACCCATCCGCGAGGCGCCGACGCGTCGCCAACACGTCACCCCGTCACCCCGCGCTGGCGGACCAAAGGCCTCCGCCACCGCACCGCCCGGGACACGTCCCTCCCTGCCGCGCTGTCCACCGCGAGGCGACGTTAGTTGGCCTCCAACTGGACACCACCTAGTTTCAATGCATTGTACCGTGTGAAGCCATCATGGCTCTTCCCTATGGGCACAGCAAGTTTATGCGAGATTTGATTAGTGAGTGAGTGCCAGATGAAACCAGAAGATGCCCTCTGTGATTGGCTGACTGACGTCGTCTAAATTACTGGGCCAGGCTACCTAAGTCGCCCACCTGCAGGGCACCTCGACGCCCCCTCCCCGAGCTCTGCGCGAGGCCCCCCGGCTGCCTCGAACGGTCCTGGGCATTCCCTGCATGCGAGGCCCTGCGTGCGTTCAAGTCACCGCGCGCCTCCCGGGCCGCGGCGCCGCGGCCGACTCTGCCGGCCTTTGGCTGCGCCAGGGTTTCCACTCGGCAGTATCAGTATTGCGGGTTTGCCGACCCTGGGGGCCATGACGCCTTAAGGGTAAAGCGAGTAGGCAAACCCGCAGACTGCCGTGTCGTAGCCCTGACACACAGTATAATTTACAATCTAGAAATCAACTTGAAGCCGAACGTGTCGCATGCAACGCTGAGCAGCCACTTCCCACATTCCCGGCGCATTCATTTCCGACACTGTTCACGCTGCACATCGCACTGAAACTGCACTGTCTCTCCGAGCGTCGATCTTGTCCTCGTCGCGATCACTTTCTTTTCACTAGAGCACTTTGCGCCGTCGAACACATTCCCAGGCACAAGAGTTCATCACGATGCATCGGGGCTGGCAGTGTGCACACCTGGGCACTCGGGTCCGCGAGGGCCGCGCCGCCTGGGGGCACGCTGGGGGCGGCGCAGGGGGCGGCGCACCTCGCACCGTCGAGGAACATGGCGCGCGGGGGCGGGGCGGCGGGGGCGGCGGTCACTCACACAGGTGCGGCATGGGCGGCGGGCGCGCAGGTGGGGCGGCGGGCCGCGGCCGCCTCAAGACAGGGGCTGCCGCTCGCGGATGGTAATCACTTGGGGGGGTCGCGCGGGGGCGGCCGGCGAGGGAGGGAGGGGGGAGTTCAGCTGGGGCCCCCCGGCCGCTCACCGAATTGGCGTTAATACAATTTTCAGCACTTGTCACAATCTGGCGTATGAACGGGCCCGCAACTTGTTGAGCCCGTTAGAGACGGTCGGCCCCGGTGGCCGCAGTGAGCGCGGCGACGCGAGAGAGTCCGCGGGACGCGACCGGGACGCGGAGCACTGCGGCGACGCACTTGGGGGACGCGACCGGGACGCGGAGCTCTGTGGCGACGTACTTGGGGGACGCGCGCGAGGCACACTGCGCCGCGCTGCGCCGCGCTGCGGGGACGGAGCACGGGGGGCGCACGGAGCACGACGGAGCCACGCGCGGCGTCCTCACGGATAGCACTGTGCGCCGACTTGGGCCGACGACCGGGTGGACCGCCCCTTGGACTGGACCCGGCGGGCAGGACACGGCAGGGCCTCGCAGGGCTGCGCAGGGCTCCGCAGGGCACCTAGCCGTCAGGCGCGCACCTCCGCGCTGGCCGAGCCCCTCCGGCCCTGCTGCTGCTGCGCCCGCCTGCGCCCGCGTCACGCCCCCGGGCGCAAGGGCGGCCCCTCGCACGCACACACACACACACACACACACACACTGCACTGCAAGGCGTACCTCCACGCAAATCACCACAAACGAGCACCAATTGAAAGCACGTTCACTGCTTTAATCAAACGAATCAAGTGAGAATTGGTGATCCCTGCTGTACCACTTTATATTTTATCATTTTACCTACTCGTCCGCAGAGCGCTCCGCTCGCTCGGCTCGCGGCCGTCCCGCGGGGGAGGGGGTGCTGGAGCGGGTCCCGCCAGCCAATGGGACGCGCCAGAGCGGCCGCGGGGGCAGCGGGGGGAGGGCGGGGGAGGACTCCGCCGCCCAATCGGGGACGGGCGCGCCCGCCGACCCGCCGGCGACCGCGGCCAGCAGACGACGTCGCCGCCGACGATGACTTCGCGAGGCGTGGCGCGGCGTGGTGTGACGCGGCTGCAGCAGCGGGACCGGCGGCGGCCGCCTCGGTCCGGCTCGCCTCCGCTCGGCCCTCACATGCGGGTATCCGAATCAGCCGAACGTCGGCACTGCCGTCGGCCTGTCTGTCTGTCTGTCTGTCTGTCTGTCTGTCTGTCTGTCTGTCTGTCTGTCCGTCTGTAGTGCTTACAATGCGGTTTGCTCCAAATAATCTCAGCCAGGTTGACTGTTCTCGGTCTTCCCTGGGCCTCTCAGGCCGAGCGCCCCCTTTGGACGCACGCCACGGCCCGGTGGAGCGCCTGGCAGGTAGGCAAGCCCCAGGTGAGCAACTCGCCGCTGCTCACCGGGAGGCCTATCCTCACTTGCGCAGGCGCAAAGGCCGGGCCCCGGTCCCGTCCCGGGAAGGGGCTCTAAGCCGAGCCAAGCCGCTTTGCGTTTACTCTAACTTTACGAAAGTCGACCAATAAAAGTACGCGTCATTTGATACTCCTATACCATGAAAATGCAACAGGTCAGTTCTACTCTTACAGAGAATGGAACAGGCCTCAGGAGA
The DNA here is from genome assembly GCF_000697945.3 of Frankliniella occidentalis. Lineage (NCBI taxonomy): Eukaryota > Metazoa > Arthropoda > Insecta > Thysanoptera > Thripidae > Frankliniella > Frankliniella occidentalis. Next base: position 729,921 of record NW_026267145.1, on the reverse strand, counting down.
GCACAAAACCCGGAACAAACACCCGGGAAAGCCCGTCGTGACAATGTGCTTTGTTTTAGCAAGTGCGTTTCGCTTGTCCATATTGCAAAGCACGCACTGCCCAGGCCTCGATACGCGCCTAAGAAACTGTGCGTGGTTTCGTCAGCGCCGAATCGCTGTGCGTGCTTTACAATGGACAAGCTGTTTGCGATAGAGCAAATTTTAGAGTAGTTCAGAGGTTATTGTCCGATTTGGTGCGTTTAGCAAACCCTATTTTTCTGTCGCTATTCTTTGTTTGGTAATGTAGTTTTACATCGCTATTCTATACTTGTACCGTTCGTACTCCATTACGACGCGTTATTATGCTGTTTGTTTGTACAAGTTAGTACGCGACTACCAGTAAAGAGGCCTGAAGGTAGGAGTTGGTACGCAAGGGATTTCCGTTTCGAGCGCTATGGAAAAGTGAGAGAATGCTCCAGCACCTTTGCTACACCATTTCGTAAGCAAATAATTGCAGAGGACATGGCGGCTCAACCAACTGCTGGTGCTGCGTGGTGAGGGTGCGGCTGCGGCTCGTGGTGCGGTCGCGGGTTGGCCTCGCTACCTGTTGTGCTCGCCCGCGGCCCCTTACCGCGAGCGCGGGCCGCCCACTGGGGCCGCCCCCAGCCTGTTGCTTGCTCAGGTTCGCGTTTCATTGTGCGGTTGGCGCACCCTCACCCCACTTCCGCCGTGCTGCTCGTTACCTGGAACCTTTTAGACTAGAGAGAAGGATTCTCCATGTGTTAGTTTTTCAGTTTTTTAGAAAGATGCAAATTTTGTCATTTACAGGTTGCAGACTTGCATTTGCATCAGATTGCTTAAAAATACTCGTCCTTTAAAAAAATCCCTTAACATTTAAAGTGTTGGTCTTTAGTTTCACAGTTAAATAAACTGCCATCCTGTCGAACAAACTTGCTAAATGGTTTCATTTTCAGGGCACATTCTACCCTGTTTTCTGTATATATTTTAAATCTGACTTTCTCTACAAACGAGTTTCCACTGGGCAATCCTTGTTGCGTACCTACCCGTAAGTGTAGTGGAGAAGTGTCCCTCTCTGCCGCGATGAGTCGCGAGCGATTGTAACGAGACCCCCGGGCTGCTCGCCGCTCGCCCCCGGGCCCCGGGCCCCGCGACGAGCCCTGATTCCAATAAAATGGTAAATGACATCGCGTCCGCCGGGCCACGCCTCCGCGTCCATGTCATGTCCAGCGCCGCGCGACGCGCCGGCATCGGAACGAATGTAATCAAATAACGCGATTTGATTGCCGGCATTAGGCGCAGGGGGGGCTCCTTGTGTTGGGGTAGGGCGGCAAGGGGAGGCCGGGCCGACCCGCGCCGACAAGTTTGAGATGAGTCGGGATTAAAAGGCGTTTGGCCGGCGCAGGCAATGCTGTTAGCACCAGCAGGGGCGGCGGCGCCTGGAGGTGGGTGGGTCGCCAGTGCCGACAGGGAACGAAATGTGCAGATTGCACGTGCCACTCTTGCTCGTCATTCGAATCCAAGTCGATGAAAAATAATAAATTTTAATCGTAATTGTACGACATCTCGCATGGAATATGTTCCTGTGCCCGGTACTACAATTTTTCACAATGCCCTTCTTTAGCAGTGTAATGCTGCAGCATACGCCGGATCGGTAGCTCATCTGGTTTACGACCAACCTATAAGATAAGATGATCTGAGATGAACGTACTGAAGGGAGAGGAAAAGAAAGAGGAGGGGGCAGACTTAATTAGGACCGGACACTGAAAGGGACTCCGAGACTCGCTCTCTCACGTTCTCGACTACCAGCATGAGAGCGCGCGGGAGGCGGAGGCGCGCTGCGGGTGCG
>NW_026267145.1:719269-719790 GCF_000697945.3 Frankliniella occidentalis | reverse complement strand
CGCCATCACGCTTGTCTTTCGCAGAGCTCCCGCTGACACGGCTTCCTGCGAGACGTCCACAACTCCCGTCTACACGCACGGCCTCAGGCGCGTATCCATGGCCTTCAGTCCTGTCGTATATACGCCGGGGATCACCTGCCTCACTGTAAATCTGGGGTGTCCAGCATCTGTGCGACTAAAGTCAGCGCACCGTACAGTTGCTGTGGACACCCCAGATTTACGGTGTACCCGCCCGCTGCGGGATGGGGCGAGAGTGCTTGCGCTGCAGTGAGCAGCAGGACCACGTGGCCGGGGAGGCCCCCCGGAGGCCCCTGGGCGGTAGGCCGTCCCGCTGCACGGGCGTGTGGCGCGGGCTTGCCTACACTGTCAATCTGGGGTGTCCAGCAACTGAACGCTCTAAGTCGCACAGAAACCTGGGTCTGGACACCCCAGATTTACAGTAACCTTACAGACGGATTGCATAGCTAATCGCCGACCCTATGAAGGGCGTTTGTAGGTGTTTTTGACGTGCGTCTTCACCT
>NW_026267145.1:717282-719219 GCF_000697945.3 Frankliniella occidentalis | reverse complement strand
GACCGGACACTGAAAGGGACTCCGAGACTCGCTCTCTCACGTTCTCGACTACCAGCATGAGAGCGCGCGGGAGGCGGAGGCGCGCTGCGGGTGCGACGTCGCGGCGTGGCGAGGCCGCCGTGGCGACTTGACGTGGGGGTTGGGAGGGGGGGGGGTTAGCTGCGGGTGGATTCAGGGGGTGGGCCGTGTAGCGCGGCGGGGTGGGCACGGGATGGGCACGGGCCGGCGACCAAAGGAGAAAAGAGAGGTGGGGGGAACGATGGGAAGCGAGCGCGCGGGGGTTGCGAGCAGGTGGAGGGGGGAAAGCTGTGAAAAACTCTGTAAGTGTGCTTGTGTGTGAGAAATAGTGTTTGCTGTGAGGGGTTTCTCACGACACACTACAAATGATGTATGGGCGAGAGAGCCTGCCTATGCCGCGCGCGGGACGCGGCGCGCCATAGCTAGGGGCCGAGGCTATAGGCCCCAGAGCGAGTGCGAGGCCAGCGACAGGCTGTCTGGAGGTAATTAATGCGCCCTCCTGCAAAAATTCCCCCTTTCTCTCTCTGTCCACCCCCTCCCCCCCCTCTCTCCCCGCCCCCGCTCTCTCGTTTCCTTCCCCATTCTCTCCGTCGCGGCATTGTTGTTGCCCTCCAGGTCATCAAGTATGCCCTGCCGCCGTGCTCTGCGGAATATTTGAGTAGCGGGAGCCGGCGTGGCCGAGTGGGCGGCCCGACGGGAGGCCCGGGCGGCACAATGGTTAGCCTGAGCCGTGCATTTGGGATGCATTACTCTCCTCCCGAGTGTTGACGAAGGCGCCCCTCCCGGCGCCCGGCTCGGCGCGCGCTACCCCGTGCCGTCGGCCTCGGCCCGCGAGCGCCGCCCTCGCCCTTTGACCCAAATTCAACCTTCAGCCAACGCCCTATAGCCCCCGCCTAACCATTGTCATTTCCGAAAAGAGCGCGTTTCTGTAAGGTGTGAAGAGCCGCTCTCCAACATTTACATGTTTGTACTGTATCAAGGACATTTATCATTTTTCGGTTTTATTTTACTCGGTTTTACTTCACACAACAAACTAAAGTTGGAGGAGGCAAACTGCTTATACCCCGTTGCACTTTATTTTTGCAATACGGTGAGTTTATGCATGATGCCCCCCCCCTCCAGCTCACTGCCAGCGACCAGTAAATATGGAACAAAGCACGTTTTGCCCGTATTTTAAAGTGTTTTTTTTTTTTTCCGAGGTTGATTACCTTTAGTTCTTTTCTTGGTACAAACGTTTTGCCTTGTGGCAAACCCCCCTTTCTTTATCTAAGTTAAGTTAACATTTCTTTCGAAGTGTTTAGTTTCCTCGATTCGACGATGTGCCTTTGGACTTAGCACCGTTGTCCTTCCAGTGTTTTGTTCCTTATTTCAAGAATTGGTTTCTCTGTGTGTGCACTGAGGGGTCCCCAAGTGTGCGAGAGTGTACACTGGCCACAAAACTGGAGACACCTGAAGACCACCAGGAAAATCTAAGAAAGGCTAAGCTAAGAAGAGTTTATAGGAAGACATAAAAAGTTGCTGAAAGACAGAAATCTTGAGAAAGAGAACATCAAAAGATCAAGAAAAGACTCATCAAAATCAAGATAAACCCTTAAAAAACCTTCAGGTCAGAAAACCTGCAAACACCCATCAAGACAAAATAAATTCGAAAACCTCGAGATAACGAGAAACACCCAAGGAAAACTCCAGAAAACCAGGAAGCCTACATCCTAGTGTACAGTACACCGGCGGACCACAGTTGGTGGGGACCCCTCGGTGTGCACAGCACACTCGCCCCCGCGGTGACCTCCGCCCTGCCCGTGCCCCCGTGCCCTTTCGGGAGCGTCAGCTCGCGGTCGTAACGTGCGTATCCATAAAAACATAGCGGCTGGTCGTGGATCGACTGGAGGCGGCGCGTGGCGCCTCGGCGTGGCGCACCG
>NW_026267145.1:711724-713476 GCF_000697945.3 Frankliniella occidentalis | reverse complement strand
GGTGATGTATTCCTCGTCATGCAGCTACGCACCGCACGACACGAAAGCCCTTAACCCTTTATCCCGCAGTGATGTCCACGGACATCAACTACTTTCGTTCATTCCCGACAGGCTAAATTTTATGATAGCGCCTTTTACGCGACGCAGATCGATAGATTTAACGCTCCTGAGTCGACTCTCGAGGTATCGAATAGATCGATTCGGCCGCTGTGTGTGTGTGTAAACAAAGACCGCCATGACACTCCGGCTTGGCGGCTGTGAGCTCTCGGCGAGGTTTAGAGGTGTGCCGCGGCAAGGTTAGTGACTAAAACAGTTCGAAAAAAATATTCCAAGCTCGAATGAGCCTTTGAGAATGCTGATCAATCAATATTTTAGTGTATTTTCAATGTTGCCTAACTCAATGATGCCGTGGAATAGTTGATTTCCCAGGACATCACTGCCGGGCCAGGAAATTCTATTTTATCGGGTGGATTTTCATCCAAAATGCCTGACTGAGCGTGTTTCACCTTCAAACCAATGTGTTTTGTTCACAACAAAAAAAGTTTTTAGGGAGCATGAAGTATTTTCCAAAATATTAAGAAAATTGTGAAATTTAGCTTTTTGTCGACACTTTCTCTGGTTATATAACGGATATAATAAAAGTGTGTTTTCATCCAAAGCCTGACTAAGCGTGTTTCACCTCCAAACTGATGTGTTTTGTTTACCACAACAAATATTTTTAGGGAACATGAAGTATTTTCCAAAATATTGAGGAAATTGTGAAATTTAGCTTTTTGTCGACACTTTGTCTTATTATAAAACGGATATAATAATGACTTAGGGTTGCCTTCAACTAACTCCGCATTCTCACACGCACTGCGAAGGAAAACATACCCCTGAAACCTCCGGCAGGAAGCCCGTTTAAATTTGTGAGGTTATTCGACAACACGGCAGTGATGTCCCTGGACATCAACTCAGAAAAAGCACTTTCGGACGCGACCAAACACTAAAATCGATAAAATCGTATTATTTGATGCCTAAATAGTGAGGAAGTCGCAAAAAATAATTATTTTAAAGGGTATTTCCATGGTTGCCGGTTTAAGGGTTAAAATGTACTGTAGCGCTCAATCGTTTTTACATTTTATAGCCAGTCGAAGGACTCCAAAACGGCAATGCAGCGACACAGTTTAGCAACTAATCCTGGTAACCTGGGTCTTAAACCTCCAGTACTGGATGCAGGCAACCTGGCCGCGGCGTACCCTGGATGAGCAGAGCTGACCTCAGCGCATCCGGTGCGCCCTTCTTCTGCCCAGTCCTGCTTCATTCTCATGTCACGGCTGACGCTCTGGGCCCTGGGGGGAGGTGGGGGCGAGGCGGGGGTAGACTTTAGTAGGCATGGCGGGCGAGTCGGGGCTGCGGGAGCGAGGCGCGGCACTGAGAGCCCAGCCTTCGCCGCGGTCGCCAAGGGAGAGCCGCGCCGGCCCCTCCCCCCGCCCTCAGCGCCCGGGCAGTCGCGGACAGGCTGCCGGCCAGGGGCCCGCGGAGCAGGCGGAGTCGCAGCGGGACAGGACATCGGGACAGCGAAGCCGACGGGCGTCTGTCCCCGCCGGTCCCCGCCGCGGGCCACCACCCCCCACCTCACCCCATGCCATCATTTCATCGCCTCCAATTGAGGCACATGTGAGCTGCCAGCGCTGCTGGCCGGGACGGACGGGACGGGGCGCGGAGTGCTGGGCGGGGCGGCGCGCGGGGCAAGGCGCGGGGCGAGGGGTG
>NW_026267145.1:709016-711674 GCF_000697945.3 Frankliniella occidentalis | reverse complement strand
GTCTCTCCCCTTGAACTACGCCGCGCCGCCCCCCTCCGCCGGCCCCGCCGGCCCCGGCCTGAGTATGGTATGGATGACGCACCGCGCGATATGTGGGATGACGGCACAGTCATCTTCTCTTCCCCTCCCTCCCCTCCGCACCGCCCGCCTCTCCCACTCCCCTGCTCTCACACTCCGTCTTTCTCTCTCACACACACTCCGCCCCTATCTCCCTCTCCCTCTCTCCCCATCTCTCTTTGCTGTCGTGCCCGCCTCGACTCCGTCCCTTTTCTTTTCATTCTCCGACCTAGCTTCCGTGGCGACGTTTGGGTCTCACGCATGCCGTGCCCGCGTCTCGGATTCCACGAGTGACCCCCCCCCCTTATAGATCAGTCTGTTTCTACTGGAGTCCAGGGTCCACCCAGAAATATGAGTCCTTCAAGCAAGTAAATTCGCATTGGGACAAAGGCAATTGCGCTTGAATACTGCAAGGGCCGGCAAGGGCATTGCCTTGTCCTTATATTGGCGTCCTTCCAAGAACGACAAATATTGGACGCTGAGAAAATGCAGGGAAAGAACATATTGCTACAAAAAGCTGCAAAAGAAGGTTCTGTTGGTCCTCCCAACAAACGTGAAGGTTCTCATTATTAACGCGGGCTCTCCACAAGTAGTCTTGTACATAGAGAAGTCGACTTAATAAACAGAAATGGATCGGTTTGAAGCTTTTACTAAACAACAATGCTTTTGTTGCCGCTTTGTTTTGCAATGCGATTTCCACACTTATTTTCGTGCCTAAAATTGTGATGGGGTGACGTGATAGTCTATATACTATCACGAAGGGAATGCAACTCATGTCTCTAAGTGTTCATAATGCGTTTCATTCTATTTCCGAGATTTATTTGAACAATCTCGTTATTTATTACGGCAGGTTCTACGCGCCTTCAATCTTGCTTTTTTCCAACTTCCTGCATTATAATCCCATCCCCCCCCCCTCACTCAACTCCGCTGCCGGCCCCGGTCTTCCCCCAGCCTCGTCCCCCCCCCTTCCCCCCAGACTTTTTGGTCAGCGCCGCGCATTTTCGGCCGCGCACTCTCATGCTGGTAGCCGCGGGCCCGGCCGGGCCTCGCGGGGAGCAGAGCACCGCGGCGAGGCGAGGCGTGAGAGGGAGCTATCCTCCCATTGCGCCACGCCACGCCACCGTAGCGCAGCACCGACGGGCACCGCGCCGCTCCCGCATATACCATCGAATATTAGAAAATGAGAGAGCGTGAAAAAAAAATGACGATAAAAGAAGGGCTTACGTTGGTAGGACGATTGAATATCCGAGGTCCATGGACCAAAATGCATTTTGAAAAATAAAACTTGTGTTCGCTCTTTGGTGTGAGGTATGTATGCCTCACACCTTTTGGTGTGAGGTATTTATCCTCACACCATTTGGTGTAAGACCGTCTCACACCTGAGTTTCCAGAGCGGACTAACAATAATTTTCAAAATTTGTTGTAAGAAAGGAATCGTACCATACTTTTCTGATGAGCGGGAAAGTTGCTAAAAATCCTATGAAAAGTTGAATTTTATAACCGAAAGTTGGATCTATACGACAGCTCTCCCCAGCACCAAGTCGCCAAGTCGCCCCATGCCCATTTCCATTTCGCCCCAGCCCAGGTCGCCCGTGCGTACTCGCCCCAATTAAAATTGATTTTTTAGTTTATTTCAGTTTTTTCCCTATGAATGGAGTGTGATTGGAAAATTATTGGAGCAGAAAGCTTTCATAATGATTTTTCGTACGTAGTAAAGGTACTTCTCGAATCGTACATGGGCGCACCTAAACGGGGACTCTTTGGATCTAGAAATATGACCACTAATTTTCTTTGGAGATCCATTAGCAAAAGTGACTTTTGTTAATGTACAATGTGCAACTAACAGTGCTTGAAAAACCACAAGCACTTGCCGATAGCGGGGCAGATACTGGCGCGCTGGCGTGCGCCGCGGCCCGCGCCGGCACACCTCATGCTCCCCTGAGCATCGCCTCTCCAGTGGACCGTGACGGCGCGTGGCGGCGCGAGGTGAGCAGGGCGGGCCGGAGGGCGGCCCGGAGGGGGTCACATTGTCCTCCGCGCACACATCCACCCTCCTCTCTTTTATTTTTTTTTATTTAACCGTGTATAGGGTAACAACATACACATTCGAAAAAAATTAGCACTGTCACCTTCTCTCTCTCCCGCTTGCTTGGCCCTCGCCGAGGGCCTCGCGCACGCCAGACGCATACATTACGCAACCTGCGGCTGGGGGAGGAGAGGGGGGGGGGAGCAACGCGGAGTGTAACGCCGCGCCGCCACCGCCTCTCACGAAATTTGCATTCAGAACCAAGTGTCATTTTTTCGGTGCATTATTATGTACGCGGAGCGCGGGCGGCAAGGCGCGAGGCAGGGGAGGGTCCATAAATTACATCATCAGTCGACGACGATATTTTAACCAGTCCTACACAGCCATTTACGCATCTTGCAAATTCCCCGCCGCCGCTAGGCCCTTCTGTTGGGCCGCCTCTGATGGGGTAATTATTTATGGAGGGCCCCCTCGCCCGTCGCGGTGACAGCGACGACCAGGACTTTTACGGAGTCTTCGCGATATTCCGCCGCGACGCGCCGGGGGAGAAAGGGACGTCGTTAGGGGCGGAACGG
>NW_026267145.1:703639-704021 GCF_000697945.3 Frankliniella occidentalis | reverse complement strand
AATCGACTCATCGAACCGCGGGGCGAAAACCGGGGCCGCAACATCTATTTTAGGAGCCGAGAGGCGAAGTGGGTTCGATCCGATTCGAGCCCCGTGGTCCTGTGGTTGGGAGCCGACGAGGTGGCCCCGTCGCAGCAGCATAGCAACCCCATCTTCTCGCTGCAGCGCCGAACACGACAACAGCCTTCTGAACTTCCTTCTCTTCGTCGGTGTCCTCCCTCCCTCACCCCCTCTCCTCCGCCCCCTCTTTTCTCAGGAGTGACTACTGTGCGTGGATGATAGAGCGACTTGTTGATCTCCTCCTCCACCTCGACTGCCTCCCCTCCCCCACCCCTCTGTACGCGCCGGGTAATTACTTCGCCCTCATCCGTGCGCGCGCCCG
>NW_026267145.1:697128-698599 GCF_000697945.3 Frankliniella occidentalis | reverse complement strand
CCCGCATTCCTCCGGCAAACTGCGACCCTTTCGCGCGGCCCGCGCATGCAGACCCCAGCCTACTATTGGTCTGGCCGGGGCGGGGCACTTGGGCCCTTCGCTCGGCCTTTGGCTCGGCCTTTGGCTCGGCCCTTGGCTTGGCCCTTGGCCCTTGGCTCAGCCCTTGGCCCTTGGCTCGGCCCTTGGCTTGGACCTTGCCTCAGCCATTGGCGCCCGAGGGAGGAAGGGAGAGGGAGGGGAGTGTCTCATGGTGACGCGCGCCGCCGCTGCAGCCCTAAAATTTAAATCACTCGCCGAGGCGTCGCCACGAGGAGTGGCAGGCGGCGCGGTGGCGGCACTGGGATTGCTCTTCCTCTGAGATATAGTCAGAGATGGGCTGAGAAGTGGTTTGGGGGACGGCGTTATGTCGCAGGGGTTACCCATCGCTGACCGCGGCAGCGTTTTCCCTGCTCATGAAGTTATTCCAGAACAATGGAGTGTACTTTGCGCACCCTGAACATCGTTTGGTCCAGATACGAAATTCAAAACCGATGACATTTTAGATCTACAAACCAAATTGTTTTCGTGGTGATGTAATTCAGTCAAGCTCGCACTCTGTTCAATTAGTGCGGCCATATTTAGTTAAAAATAAGTTCATACCAAATTTTAGTCAATTTCGGGAACAAAATTTTCTTCTTTACTACCCTAATTTGGTTTCTGAAGTAAATACGTATAGTTCGCTGGGGTGCGGTCTCACGGTGTACCCGGGACATGCCGGAGCGTCCTCTCGATGGCTGGCTTTCCCTGCTCTCCATTTGCTCACCCACTCCTGCTCAACGCGTGGCTCAGCGGTGGTATCTCCCTTTCTCTTCGACGCCGACTTGACGTTTTTTCGCCGTCGTCCGCCCTTATGACCGGCGACTGGGGTGTCTTGTCGTAGTGCGCGCGCCTGCCCGTGCGTGTGTATGATATAGGGTATATGGGGAGGGAGTGTGCTGGGGTGTCGGCATGCCGGCGGCCGGCGGCACCCTCGCCATATGGCGCCGCCGCGTGTCGTGGCCAGCGCTGCGGGGCTGCGGAGCCTGGAGGTGGTGCTGGAGCTGCGGGACCAGCAGGCCTCGCCCCCCTCTTATATCGGCATCGTGGTACTAGAGCGTTCGGAGATGAGCTACCGGATTTTGCAAGTTAAGGTGCCGATCTAGGCTCGCCGTTCGTACTTTGATTTTGATGCAAGCTCATGATGGCTGGGCCGAGGTCGGTACCGGAAGTTGCATTCCGCGGCAGCGTTCACTCTCGGACCACCCTGCTACGAGGGGGGTGGGTCGCGTACAAGGGTGGAAGGGTGGGTTAGAGCACCGCGCCGAGCGAGCTGTGTGGGTCCCTGCTTCGACAGGTGAGACGGGGTGGAGGTAGGAGGGGTGGGCGCGGCGCGGCGGGTTAGCGCTAAGCTCGCGTAGCTCGCCCTTTGCGGGGGGCTCTTGGGTGGGCCTGG
>NW_026267145.1:682307-694478 GCF_000697945.3 Frankliniella occidentalis | reverse complement strand
CGGGGCGGGCGGGGTATGCCCGCGCACCCGCGCGGGTCCGGGGCCATCACGACCACTTGTGCCAATCAAGACTCGTTAACCTCCCCGCGGCCCCGGCACTGCCCCGGCCGAGGCCTGCTGTGCCCCGCTCTGCCCCGACCATCGCGCTCAATTGAGGCTCGGCGGGGGCGGGGAGGGGGCTGGGGCTGCTGCTGCTGCTGCTGCTGCAGGGGCCGCCGCGGCGCTGGGGGGCGGGGCGGAGACACGCCGCCATTCCAGCGCAGGCCCTCGACCCGGGACGGAGCCGGCTGCAGGGAGCCCCATGGGGTGGAGCGGAGCTGAGCGGAGCTGAGCGGGGCGAGGGAAGACCAGCGCGGGCCAGCCGGGCCGGGGGCCGGGGGGCCGGGGGCCGGGCCGGGCTAGCCCATACTGGGCCCATGCCGGCCCAGGATGCGCCCCCACGGCCCGGATGTTTGCCCGCTGGACACCGCGTGACGCAGCCTTTGTCGGTCAGGCCTCCCCTAGCCGCCCACTCCGCGCGTCCGAACCACCTGTTGGGCGCGCCCTAAAGCGACGTGCTTTGTAATGCCAAGAGAGACGTGAGGAAACACAAACATATTTGAGCAAAGACATATGGAAATGCATTGGCAGGAAAAATTGCATCTGTTAGAGCTGAACACTTTCACACTTTAGCGGCTATTAGTGTTGTCGGCTCGAGAGAAATGTATTCAAAGGTGCCCCACAACTCCTGGTCCTGGTGTTTCTCTGTTACTGTGTCGCTCACAGCTCACAGGTGAATTCGACTACCGTCAATAACTCACTACTAACCACGGCGCCTTACGGCTCGGAGCAGTAGGCAACCCGCCCCCACGAGTGCACAAGTGTATAATGAAAGGGAACCAAGAACGTTGGGCTTGGTTCCCATATGATGCGCCATGTACGTTACACGACCAACGAATTAACGTTAAGCACGCAGGCTTCTTTCTACAGTATTTTACTCTGTTTTCAGGGCTGAAAGCATTTAATTAACGGTCAGGTAGTTGTCCATCATACCCCACCGCACACCCACTCCTGTTGCTATGGCAACGCTGTTTTGAAATGAGCGGAGCGGACACAGACGCCTCCTAGTAGACGGCCACGAATGAGGTTATGTGGCATTGTTATTGATCGATGTAAGTTGGTTTAATACAATTTTCTCTGAAAAAAACATTTACTTTTTTCCACTTATGTTGGAGCAGACAGATTGTAAGATGAATGATTTATTGGAATGAGCAACTTGAGGTGTCATTGTCTCCAACGGACAAACTTTCATGGTTTATTTTCTGCTTAAAGACTGATGCTTTTGTAACCTTTGACTTGGACCATGATCTGAAAAGGAATGATGGAAAACTACACAGTAACAGGTCATATAGGTGAAGGAGCGCATGGACTTGTTTTGAGAGGAAGACATTTACCCAGTGGCCGTGATGTGGCTTTGAAAAAGGTAAAGGTGAGAAAACTAGAAGACGGGATCCCAATTAGTATTTTACGAGAGAGCAAAATCTTGAAAACTGTTGACTGTCGCTATGTAAGTAGAAAATAGACCAAACCTTTACATTTACTTATTGTTTATGCAAAGAATATCTTAATCACATACAAATTGTACTTAATCAAATATCCATTAATTTATATGCCTGCAGATAGTAAAACTGTTAGATTTCTTCCCTCAAGGTTTGGGTTTTGTTTTGGTATTTGAATTAATGCCATCTGGCTTGTGGGAAATGCTACATGATGTAGAAAATCCCATTACCCTTGCTCAAGGAAAGAGCTACATGCGCATGCTCCTGATGGGCTTGAATTATTTACACAAGAATCACATAATGCATAGGGTAAGCTCAGTTTTCATTCTCAACCTCATACCTGTTATTGTTAAGGTCATTCCTACCCCAGTTTCTAGGGTTTCTTTTGGCTTCCTTAGGCACGTGTTTCCTATGTTGTACACTTTAATGTGTATTATTTTGCGCTTCTGTTCTCAGGATTTAAAGCCAGCAAATCTCTTGATAAGTTTTGAAGGAGAATTAAAGATTGCTGATTTAGGACAGGCCAGATTAATATGGTCAGATTCTAAAAATGAGAGCCGGCCCTACACACACCAAGTTGCAACTCGCTGGTACAGGGCCCCTGAATTGTTGTACGGAGCTAAGTTTTACACGCAGTCTGTTGACCTTTGGGCAGTTGGGTGTATTCTGGCTGAAATTATAATGAAGAGTCCTATATTTCCAGTATGTTGATAAAAAAATTCATAATACTAGTAATCAATTCAAAATGTACTGTTATGTTGTAAAAGTAAAACAAATATGGAACTTTATGCAATTTTACCATATTTTCTTACAACTCTCACTTTATAAATTACTTTTTTTTTGTTTTACAGGGAGAAACAGATATAGAACAATTAGCAATGGTAATAAGTAGTTTAGGAACACCAACGGAAGAATCCTGGCCTGGTTTGACATCCCTCCCCGATTACAATAAAATCACCTTTCCTGAGTCTCGACGAATACCTTGGGAAACTCTTGTTCCTGATTGTCCTCCAGATGCTTTAAGTCTTATTCAAGGTTTTTTACTCTATGATGCAGATAAACGGATAACAGCTCAAGAGGTGAGTTGAGAAAGTAACTCAGTAATACGGAGTCAGTTAATCTAAAATCTACAATTTCATAAAGTCTTGAACTTAATATTTATGGTTTCAGGCACTGAGTCATTCATACTTTTTCACACCTCCTTTGGCGTGTCCTTTAAGTGATATGCCTAAACCAAAGGATGGACACCGAAATAAATTTCGAGGTACTAGTGCTTCACATCTAATTCAAAATCTTAAAATCTTAGATCTTTTCTAACAGTATTTGTAATATTGCAGATAGAGAAGTAAAGGCTGATGTATTATTCGAAGAACTTTTTAAACAATTATCAGACTTTGTACCGTAACCGTAATCAGGTTCAATATTTTATTTGAATTCTTTAATTTTACTGCATTACAATTATCACAGGCTGGTGATTTCTAGTTAGCCTTAATTCATCGAGGGTATTTTGTGTACTTTTACAGAGTATGCTTCTGCACTGTACTTAATGCAAAAATATCATTCTGTCCATTAAAATTTTAAAATTACAAACATTTGACTGTACACTTCTTATGTTTAAGAAAGGTTCTGTTACAACTATACAAAAACAGCTTTTGAAAATTGCATCTGAAAATGTCATAGAAATTGGAAATAAAAAGTCACATGAAAATCATGTTCTTTCAATGATTAAACAGTTGTGCAAATAACTCTCCTAAACTATCAATATTTGCCAGCATTATTAAACGCATTGTTTCTGTATATTGAGGTCCAGGGGGTTCTTGAGTTGAATCACGCCACATATTTCCATGAGTATCTCTTGAAAAGAGATCAGGTGCAGGTACATGGTCACGCATGTAATTCCAAACACAGTCTCTTAAAACTTGCACAACCTGTAACATGAGAACAATATTAGTCAAATGTGGTTGAGTGTGGGTAAATATCAAAACTACGACATTACACATTCTTAGTATTTTCATCATACTTCTGGAGGTTTTATGTGAGGGACAACATCTCTCAAGCTTGAAAGAGGGCTTGGAAGTAGCTGTCCTAGAGCAAGGAGACTAAGGAGCCTAACTGTTGTTGGGAGTAATGATGGATCTCGATGGTGGCTACATGAACCCCATTGAGCAATTAATGTTGCTGTCACAGCACGTAAAATGACCGAGCAATAGCACAAAGCTGGCCTCTGCAAACCAATGAACCAAAGAAGTTCCCACAAGATTGGGCCCTGTTCCAGCTTTCTTCTAATATAACAATCTCTTTCCACAGTAGCCTGAAATTTGATTTATTTTTTAAAAAATTGTATCGCAGTAGTTTTTTTAAATCTTATAGTTTAAGTGTATTAAGACATTTTCTTACTTTACATCCATCCTCGTCAGGCCAAGGAAGACCATTGTACATAACATCTGGAGATATCAGCTCAACTAACAGTAGGGAAACTGATATAACAGTATCAAGAGAAAGTGTAGGCATTCCAGGCTCCATTGCAGTGGGGTCCAAGATGGCATTGGACACACAACAGGATCTCACAGCATCCAAAAATAACTGTGTATTTCTTTGAACCAAAGATATAGGTGTAGTATTTTTTTTGTTTAAAGTTCTCAGGCCAGTGCCAATGACACCAGCATGAAATACTGATGAATGTCTCTGGGCTAGCACCCAGCTTAAACCCTGAAAAAGAGAACATAATCTCATGAGTATTGTAAAAACATATACAGAAAGATTATAAGTAGTCAGAAACATTGTTCTAACAGTAAAGTACAAAAGTAGAAAACAACAGACCTGCTTAAGATTTTCATCCATTAGTCTTATATCTGATTCCTCTGCAGAGAAAAATTCCTCATTTAATAAATCATTGGCTCCAAAGAGATGAGTAGGCCCATGAAAAAGAGCAAGCTCTAGAAGAGTTCTCAGAGCAAGAGATCTAGCAGCAGATGACCGTAGAGAAAGTCTTGAAAGAAGTTTACAGGCAACCTGGCATCCTTCAAAACCTCTGCTATCATCTGTTTAAGATAGAGAAAAAAAAAGAGAAGAAATGATTGGTTGTTGATGCAAAGATTCATACCACAGACTATAGATAAGTTAAAAAAAAACAACACAAGAAACTTATATGATTTTTACGCTTACCTATTTCCACACACATAAAAAAATAGGAAACCGTTGAATGTGCCAATCTTAAAGCATCTTGAATGATTGGGGGAGTTACAGATGTTGGCTTTTCCCCTGGCTCTTGAACAAGAGCCAAAACCAAAGTTTCTGCTACTGCATGAGCTACATCAGGTTTGACACTAGAACCCAATGATGAGCAGGCTGTTCCAATCGATGAATAAATTGCTTTAAGTACAGGTTGACTATGGTTTTTTAATTTTCCTGAACGCTCCCATCTGCAACAGTACATTTAATGAAGATCTAAGAAGTACTGTATGTTCTCACTTGTTGATATTTGTGTACAGATAGTTACTTATTTTAAAAGAGAGCCTTACCGTAATAGAGTTGTAAGGTTCTTCCACAGGTCCCTAATAGACAAACCATCATCCTTTTTGTGTAAGGCTTGTTCAAGACCTAACTGAAGGATATTTGAATGCTCCAAAGATAAGCCCGTCCTATTTGATTTTCTAAAGTTCCCACTTGCACTTGCCTGGTTTTCAAGGAGTTTGGCAACAACACTTAGATGGTCTTCAGTTTTAGCATTGGTTAAAATATAAGCTATGGCATTTGGAAAAACACTTGGACTTTGAAGACCTGGAGATGAATAAAAACAATGATATTTGTGAAAATAGGTGTTCTGTGTACAAACAAATTAACATGTCACAGATAATTTGTTTACCCATGAAGCCAATAAGACGAAGAGCAGACTGAACCCTCAGTCTTAGAGGGCTGAGAAGGAGAGGGAGAACTGTCTTTAGATCCTGACGAAGTGAACTAAGGAAAGGTATGTTTCCGTCCACACGGTGAAGGAGGAGAGAGAGTTCTTGAAGCAGCAGTTCTAAAAATAATACAAGGCATTTTTTAAGGCACTGACACATTATTTTCAGAAGTGCATAAAGAGGAATGTCTAAACTCCTAATCATATGAAAGAGATCCTCCAAATATGACAGAAAATAGAATTAATTAAAAGTACCGAGAAATTCCTGGCCATTAGTTTGGACAACTATTTCTTCTGGAGTTGTCGGCATTAGTTTTGGTGTGGATGGTGATGCACAATCAAGAAGTAATGCTAAAATAGTTGGTCCACCGCTTGGACACCCTAAGACAAGGTGAACCAGAAGGTCTTGGAAAGCCTCACGCCCTCCATAATATGCTAACCAGTCTGCAGATTGCTCTGCTAACTGACTTAAAATTTTTGGTGTCACTTTAAAAAAATATAAACAAGTGTGAATCAACTAAAAAATTAACGGAAAAATTAAGATGTAATAAATAGTAATTATACTTACATGTATGAAGTACATCCATGCTCAGAGAACGCAATAGTGTTGAGGACATAGAGGCGAGTTGTAATAAAAATGGGACAGTAGAATACTGTTGATGAGTTGTTACAGCATCAGAGACTTTTGATTTCTCCAGACTCCACTAAAAAGAATAAGTATAAAAACAAAATATGATAAAATTTACAAATCATCAATTGTATAGCTAGGTGATGTCAAAATAATGTAAGTTTGTACTTGGAATAGTTGTAGAAGTGCTCTTCTCATGTCAGTCGAATGACTCCCTGCTAAATAGCCTAAAATTTGAACAACCGAGTTGAGTTTTGGAGCTTTAGGTCCTTGCTGGTTACTGCAAAAGTCTTTCAAACCACATGAAAGTACTCTTGTCATAACTGTCCTTGGAAAGCAGCTACCCACATGGGCTACAACCCAGTCAAAATGAGGACTGTGAGCAACACACGTGTCTAGGCAACAAAAACAAATAAAAAGTTAAATCAACTTAAAAATACAGAAAGATAAAACAGCAGTAAAGCAAAAATGTCAACCAACCTAATAAAGCATTAATACATGACTCGGTGTCATAGTTCATTAAACATGATAGGCATTGTGTTGTTATATCAATCAGACTTCTTGTAGCTCGGCAAGACATCCACAACTGGAGCGATTCACTGAGAATACCTGAATGGGCTGCTCTACTGGCATAACGGCTAGAGAGCTCACCTTCAACAGTAATAACAATTAAGGCACAGTATTTATTAAGGTGTACATGTTAACTGTCAAAGATTTCTGGTTGATAGTTACCTAAGAGTTGAAGAGACCACTTGCTAATGATAGGTGCCCATGCCTCAGGAGAATTACTCACAAAATCACAAAGAACATTATGAACTTCTGCTATAGCTGCTTCCTCTTGTGCCGACAAAGTAACTTCATGATCTTTTGATCCTTTCTGAGCCGCAACCTACAGAAACACTGTGAGTGAACAAATCCTGCTTGCTGATTAGAAATACACTATGGTCAATTTAGATACTTACCTCTACATTTTCTATGTAGTGGCGTACAACTTCATCAAAAAGGAAGCAAAAGTACTCTAAAACTGCTTCGCGTGAAGCAGGCAATGTTTTGAGGAGAGAGAGTGCAACACGGGCTAGCCCAATGTCTAAATGACCTTTCCTTGAACTTCGAGTTGCTCCATTAATAAACGCTCTAAGCTCTCCCATCAAATCTGGACCCAACATTACAGATGTCGTTGGATTCATGGTGGAAATGTATTAACTGGAACAAATTACACATTGAGAGGTGCACTTCAGTTATTCTAAAAATTAAAAATACTATTGGTGTAGGTGATTAAAATATTTAATTCACGTTATTTTTTTATATTAGTACATCAACAAGTCTAGTAATAATAAGAAATTATCATGTGCTAGGCACACTAACAAACGCCAAACAAGAAAACATAACCTAAACGTACTTCAAAGACTTGTTTGCTGTGGAAGGAAAACAAGCTTGCCAGTTTCACGGCAGAACCTTAACTCAATCTTGGCATTTGACATCTTTTTCGTGGTAAATGTAAATGAATTCTACCCATAATTTTAAATTAAACAATTAGTTTCTGCTTTAGAGTGCTATAGCAGACAGAGCAGAAGATGAAAATTTACTAAGGTTGGCGTTAAGTTCAACTTACTATTAAATCGAGACTCATCTGAGTAATTTTAATCATTTAAAAGGAAGGAGATGGTCGGATAAATTATAATTGGAACACATTCTATTTATTTTCAAGCGAAATTCGAAAAGAGAGCTCCAAACCGCTACCACCACCACCAACACAACACAACACGAACACACAGCCTTCCTTAATGTGTTTGACACCTATTTCACTAGATGACTACTACTGTCAGAAACACCTCTTTAGAGTTTTGTTGTCAAATGTGTTTAAAAATGTAATAGCAAAATATAAACTGTCTTAATTTTATTACTTGTGCGTCATAGATGACTAGTTTCATTGTGGATTTGTTTCCTCTTTAGTAGTCTTTCTGACAGCTGACAGGTGTTACCATATGAAACAAACCTCACTGTTGGGTGGGAGGTAACAGGTATCTTTTTCTGATTTGAATTAAACTTAAGCTATGTCGTACGCATTGTGCTGTTTGAGTCTGAGAGGTTGTTTTGGGGGGCCGTCAAACTATGGGGGAAACTTATCCAATCGTCGTGACCAAAATGGTGTGGAGGGTAACAGAGAACCTATTTTGTTGGACACCAACTACATGGGTATGTTTTATTATGCACATATTTAATTTTATGCTTGTTGTTTCTTTCTGACTACTATTGTTACATTTATTTCCAACCTTTCATTCAGGTCATGAGGTTGTCATTGTGAAAAATGGTATACGCCTCTGTGGAAACGGAGGGACCATAGCTACTGAACCAATTAACCAGAACAAAGCGTATTGGGAAATTAAACTACAACAAACAGGTATATGTAGCTGAGTTTTTAATAAGTTTTATCTCATAAAGTTTTCGTGTTTAAAAATAATAATATTGGTTTTAATTTAAAAGGTGTATGGGGTGTTGGTCTCGGAACACGCAATGCTGATCTGAACTCAGCCCCAGGTGGCTCAGACAAAGATTCGTGGGTCCTATGTAATGATGGTACCCTGAGACACGATAAAAAAGAAGTTGGAAAGATTGCTGGCATTCCTGGGGATACAATCAGTGATGGTGACATACTGGTATGTATACCTCACTATTACCTTAAGTCATGTTCTTACTCAACAGTAATTTCAACATAAATTCTATCAGGGTATGACATATGACCATGAAGAACTGAAGTTTTATATTAATAATGTATTAGTGGAGCCAGCAATGACTGGTATTCGAGGAACAGTGTATCCAATCCTCTTTGGTAAGAGTACTTAAAGAAAAGAAACTCTTTTACATGCTTTAGTGGCAACTAACATTTTAATTCAACTTGTTTTGTTTGTTCCAGTGGATGAAGGCGCAATATTGGATTTATGTGTTGAAAGACTCCATTATTCTCCACCATCTGGCTTTGACCGGATTATGTTAGAGCAGTCACTTCTGTGACGTTTGATTTATCAACACTTATCACAATTCCTTGTACTGGCTGTGCTTCCAAATCTGCAGGATTTAGAGCAATTGAATCTTAAACATCACAGTGACTTGCATTACTGCAGGATCAAGAGTAAACTAAGAAATTCACAGTGACCCACAGAGCAATTTCACTGTGATACGTTATATTCTATTTCAGAATATTTCTACTGTCTAACATTGAGAGCAGTAAATTTTAGTGGCATCATTGATCTTTAATGGTGGTGTACGTACAGGCAGGCAGTTGTTTGTTATTGGCTATGAATCTTTTATCTCTGAGATCTTGAAGAGTTATCAAACTTACTTTGATGAAAAATCTCTTGGATGAACTAATGCTTTACACAGGGTTTCAACTATATTAATGTTTAACTGTTGTTATCATTTCATTTGTAAATTTTCTTAGAAAGCTACACTTTCATTCATCTGCCTGTGGGGTGTGGGAAGCAGTGGATGGTCAAATTTTATTACTCTTCTCATTTTATTTTAAGCTCGAACGCAGATTTTGTTGCTATGTGATGGACTGAATTTTATGTTATTGTAGTTAATTTATTGACCAAGTTGCATGAGAAATGTTCTTTTCTTCATACATTCCTGTTAGAAATCTACAAATCTACACCTGTTTACCAAATGTTTGGATGCATGTTGAACAGAAAATGCATTATTTTAAAAATAATAACACAATAGACAAAAAGAAAGTGGTTTGTTTTAATTAGAACCAGGCACAGAACATAGAATTTAAAGAAGTTGTACTTTTTTGCCCACCTTTGAGGAATGTCACTCATGGGATACAAAGACATTAGATCATATCAACATTTTCTATGCTGTTTTTAATTTTTTTCACCGGTGTACGTTACGCTTGCTGCTGAGTTTTGTAATGAGGTATGTATATGTGTTGTTTAACATTCCTGTCATATTTTAAAATATCATTAATCCTTAAACTGTAGTAGTAGTATTCAATTTGAGCTCCCTTGAAATTGATAATGTTACCCAGGAGTCTCTTGTTATGGATTGTGAAGTACCATTGCTTTTTCAAAACATATTTTGCTGTGTGCAAAATATTTGTCATGGCCAAAACAAAGTGAGTAATATGAGTCCTCTTCTTTTCTTTTCAGTGTTACCAGACGTATGCTGTTAGTTGGGTGTTTCTGTTTGAAAACCAGTCAGACAATTTGCCTGCATGTGGTAAGTACGCATGCTTTTGAAAGCTTACAGTTGGTTTCTGATTGTATCAAAGAAATTTTGGTCAAAATTTCCGCCCCAAACATCAACATCCATAAGATGACCCCGATAAATTGATGTTCAAATACAGTCCTATCTCAAAATGTTTGTAATGTCATAAGAACAATTGGAACAGGAATTTATAGTTTAGTGCCTTAAAACAAGTCATGATTCTTGTTTCGATGATTATGCTTGAGAATAGGATTACTTCTTTTGTGTAGTCATGCCGGATCAAATAGCCCAGTGAGAAATGGATTTACTCAACGTTGATACGATGTCGAGAGTGGGGCTCACTGTTAAAAAGCTGTTGTAAATTAACAACAAAAGATCAGTCGAGTTTGTTAGCAGCACACATTGTTTTTTAACAACTCATGTTGTTAAAAATAAAATGAAACAAACTTTAATAAAAATCTCAGAAACAAAGTTTCTGACCTGACCGAAAACAGGCACTTTTGTTCTGCTCCTGGAAAAATAAGTTGTAATTACCAGTGTGTTGTTGCTAACAAAATTAACCAAACTTTTCTAGTAAATTTTTATCAAAGTACTAAGTACTCAGTTTCTGATGTTGGCCAATATAAACCAAATAGCACGAGTTTCACGAGGAGTCAAATGAAAAGAACATTTGTTGTTTATTAACATCTGTATCGGATGTTTTTGGCCACACAGATGTTGAATTCGAACTATAAAAGTATAATCGTTGACGTCTCACTGCAATCCAAGTATATCTCGTCAAGTATGAAATTGACTGACATTTCAATGCTAGCCAGTGTCCCAGCGAACTGTTACAGTACCTTCCCCGGACGTCGCTCTGCGGAAAAGGGCCCTCCGAGATCGGACCAGAGTCAGAATATCCGAGGGAGAAATCACTTTCGTACTAACAACGTAATAACGCGTACTAATGGCAGAAATAAAGCGTAATAGTGCTGTAAGAACAAAATTTTGTAAAAATTGTGAAAAATGACGCTAAAAATAGGTTGTACTAACGTACACTTTCATCTGGAGTGATTTCCCCCTCGAGAATATCTTGCTGAAGAATCAAATTATTGTACTATACTATACCCGGTGGATCCGCGGATCGTTAAGTTTACGGAAAGGGCGCACCAGAGGGAATATATTAAAGTTTTCCTTATTCGGCCCACGTCAAACTTTGAATGTAACGTGGGGTAATCCCTCTTCCTTTTTCGATTTGAGAACTCTTATAAGTTTCTGCGTTACGTAACTTCGAATCTTATTCTGTTTTACGCTGCCCCACCCAGAGAAGGAGCGCTCTAACAATACCATTAAACGGTTATCTCAGGTATTACAAAATTAGCGTTAATACAGTTATCAGAACCATGTTCTAGTTCTAACGGCTACTTCAATGTTGCCTCAACCATCGCTTTAAATGGCTATCCCTGAAGTAACCATACGATTGCTACTTTTCTATTTTATGGGTTTCCTCCTGAAGTAACCTCGCATAATGAAGCTTATGGAAAAATTGATCGACAGTTGCCACCTACATTGATAAGAGGCAAATGTGCCGAGTGTAGGCAAAATCGGGAACTAAGACTTGCGTAAGTCTCCTCTTTGATTGTGATGACGTTGACGGATCGGCATTGCTAGCGCCTGCGACGCGTTGGGTAGGCCGACTCGCCAAGCATCTGCGTGGAGCCGGCGGCTCGCCTTGCCCCTGCCCCGGCCTACCAGGCCGCTTGGGGGAGAGAGACTGCGGAGACCGTCACACGGGGGACGGTGGATGCAGGTGAGGGAGAGTTAGGCCCCAAACGTTTCATCATACATTTCCTTGCGTTGTAATCGGGTACCAGAGCGAAATCGGGACGCTCCCGACAACGCGATAGAGATGCCTA
>NW_026267145.1:673154-674797 GCF_000697945.3 Frankliniella occidentalis | reverse complement strand
CATCTAACTAAGGTACAAAAATTGTCCCTCCCCATTTAGAGTGTACCTCAAAATATCAAATTGGGCACGAACTTTTATAAGCAATCTTTTTGTGTACAGTCAACATAGAAACCCCAAAGTTTGAACAGATTCGGAAATTTACACTTGTGTGAGTGCTCTTGTCAGGGTTGTTTATTGTTGCCTGTAGTCTTGCCCATGGACATCTCTTATGTTGCGGGTCTATTGATTAGGTTTTTTTTCTAGAGGCAGCCTGAGCCTAGAGGATGAATTGCATCCACATCTTTCCTTAGCTAGCTTGTACACTCTCATCAAGATGGATGTGCGTGGTGCGGGTGGTATTGTGTCTCTCGCTCGCGCGCTAGTTCCACGGTGTATAGTTGGTCCACTAAATGTAGAGACCTCGGCAGGCCAGTCCCCATAGTGAGCACAATAGGGCTCCATTGTACTCACAATGGGAAATCGCCTGCCGAGCTGTCTACATTTAGTGAACCAACTATACCCTAGCTTTAGTGTGCTCCTTAAGGTCGGCCACCTTTGTACATTTTGGAACAATATTTCTTAACAAGTCTACGACCCAAACGCGCCCTGCACAAATGTCTACCAGTGGACAGTAATAGAGTGCAGATATTTCAGCTTGTTCATTTTTGACAATCACATGTCTTGTCGCACATATCTTAACTTCAGATCCAGACACACAAATTCCTTTTGGTGTTCGTCGTATGCTTGTACTTTAGCATTCCAAACAGCTGGCAACAGCAAGTTGGGGTCCACCGTTGTAAATAACCGTTGAAAGATCGGCAGATCAATGGTGGCATTGCAAATCTTGTAAGTGGGCTGGAAAAGCGGAGTTTTATATTACAGGCCTGCTAACTAAGGGATCATCCATAAAGTACGGTGATGGACGAGAGGGGGGGGGGGGGTAGCCCGGACGTCTGAGTGTAACTGTACTAAAACCGAAAAACTTTTCGGGGAAATTATTGTTGTTTTCTCCATTTTCTTCGCATTGTTTTCTCCCATTGGACTAATAGACCTGTAATATTGTATAATTCCCCTCCCCAAAACACATCCCTCAGAAACCACATAAAGAAAGTGATATTGTTAATTTGGGGTGGCCTAGGTGAAAATGGACGTCCAAAAGGGCAGAGGGGAGGGGGGGGGGGTCAACGAAATCATTCAGCGCTGGATAGAGGGAAAGGAGGGGGGGGGGGTAAGAGGCGAACAACAGCGGACGTACTCTATGTATGATCCCTAAATACCCCATCGAGTTTTTGGTTTGGAAGCCAATGGAAATTTACCTATATACACTTACCGATTCAAGCGGACAAATAAATGGTGGCTCTACTGATGCAAATAGTGGAGACCAGAACGCTTTCCTATCTGCGATTATGTTGCAGCAACGAGTTGCAAACCTTAAAGTATAGAAGTGCCTACAAGGAATGTTTGTTGGACACTGTACTAATTTCAGATTCGCCTATAAAAGTAAAATGTCAATATTAGAAACAAAGTATAATCTCAGTATAATGACAGGGTTGCGCCGTTTTCTTATGTGGGGTGTGACTTCAGCAGACTTGACGTATTGAAAATAAAATAAAATGGGCGACAGGTCTAAGAAATACAGTCCCCTCGATAAGGGACACAAAGCT
>NW_026267145.1:666323-673104 GCF_000697945.3 Frankliniella occidentalis | reverse complement strand
TAAGCGCGCGCTCACGGTGTGGGGGGAGCGAGGAGGCAGAAGGGGCGCTCCTTCGCTCGCAGTACCTTCCCATTTAGAGTGTATTCGGACTAAAAGAAGAGACACGCAAGTCACGTCCCATCTCTGTCAGATCTTGTTCACCGACCACATACTGTGGGCTGAGATGCAAATCATGATGGGGCCATGTTGGTTCGTGTCAAGATAAGAGGGGAAATGCACATGCACAAATACGACGTATGACACATCTATTTCAAATTTAACGGCCTTCTGTTTTGGGCACGCACTGTCTTACTGCCGACAAATCAGCCTTCAGACTTGAGTCGATGTAGTAAACCCCTTTGCTCCTGCGAAATTGAAAGTGTTGCATTAGCTTAGATTTTGAGTTCACTAAAATGCGAGCGCGATTTTCAAAAGTCCTGCAAGGGTGTTTTTTCTTTCTTTTTTTTTTCTTGCAAAGCACCTGGTACTTACTCTTGGTTAACTTCGAGTCCTAGAAAGGTAGTTGCATTTCCTGCGCAGGCTTTCTGCCTGAGTTGAGCCATGGAAGGGCACTGGGTTGCTATGAAGGCATTTGGATTCTCAATGGCGTTGATGTACGCATCAAAGACAAAACAGTGTGAGCAAATTCCTGCGAACGGGGAAACTCATTTAGTTAAACTTTTATTTCGAAACAAAATACTTGCCTTGCGAGGCGCCCTTGGATTATTAGGGATAATCCTGAAGTACGTCCGTCAAGTAACTGCCAAGTTCAGGCTGTGCAAGCTATACCCCGTCTGATATACAGGTGGCTACCTGCCAGCCGAATGAATCTGAGAAATATACGAGCGTACTGTTTTGTTCCCTATGAAGCTACTGAATCATTTTTTAGACACTCTAAGTTACTTACAAACAGCAGTGCTCGTATTACCGCGTATTACGAAGAATCGGATTAGCAACGTTTGGAGGATCCGGAGCAGCCATGTTAAACAATTTTCCTTCATATTACGAAGCCTCGGTTTGCAAAGCGAAAGAGCCCGATTTGTAGTACTAACAAACCAGGCTCTCAGGAATATTTCCAGCAAATTGTTTGTAGTACACATGCTTCATTATTTGTACGCTTTGGGAAGAGCAGTTGTTTGCGAGGAACTTTGTGGATGCAAAATGGAGTTTGTAGCTTATATACGTCTGCGTGCCCACGAGGTGTTTGTTACTTGCAAGTTTGATCTGTTGGTCGCATAGGGAAGCATCTTACCTGCCACGTCGAAGGGGCAGCCCGGCTGGGTGCCAACGCCGCCGTTGTAGTACACATCCAGGTCACCCACGGCCTCCACAATTCCTAATATGCCGCCGTTGGTGTGAATTGCCTCCACAAAACGTGCGTCATCTGGGCTCAAACGGTGGGACGAGTCGGAGCCCTCATAGAGTGGCCCAGCGGGGTCCAGCCCTGCGATACACGAACCCGTAATTATTTAGTAGTATGGGTTTGACAGTAGGGATTTTAACTTCACGGTAATTGTTTTTTTTTTCCTCTTGGATTTCAATACTCGGTCTTGGATACCATTGGTGTACTCCATAAAATCCAAGACTGGGTCTTGCAATACAAGAAACATTTTTGCTTTGTTGAACATCTGAGGAGCGAGTACGAACCGGTGATGACTCCCTTATTGTGCGGGGCAAGTGTCTGCTCCCCGACCAATCCCGAGAGGTGGGCACCCAGACTGTGTCCAATTAAGTGCATGTCGTCAGCATCTGCACCCTCATCCAAGAGGTCTTGTACCAAGTCCGCATAAACACTGCTGATTGCAGGCAGCCTCACAGCTACGTTGATAGCGTAAAGAAGCTTGCTATCGAGGGCTGACCAGTCGACAAGGATGACATTGTAGTCTCCCGACTTCAGCAGGGCTGCCAATATACACAGTGTGTGAGAATGTGACATGACATGAATCTGGATTCGCTGGACCGACAATAATTCGTCTGGAACAAGACCCAAAGCAACGCACCGTTCTTTATATTGTCGCACCCAGACCTCGGTTTGGTGTTGCAGAGATACCCATGCGTGCAGAATTTTGTCTTCTTAGATGAGTCAAAGTTGGAGGATCGAATGCTCGTTAAGTTGTTGGCATAAATTCGCACTCCATCAGAAATATTAGCCCTGCGAGAGTACCGACAAACAAATAATTAAAATGCATACTTGCAGGGTGTTTTTTTTTTTTGACTAAATTGACAAACTTTTTCGGGAGCATGTAGAAGGGGCTTAGAGCAGTATTTTGATTGAGGACACCGCGGACGCCGCGTTCTTGTTTCAAGGACTGACGCCCTCGTCCGGCAGCAGAAGTATGGTGAAGGCGCACCGTGAGTAGCTTTTAAATCTTAGGGGTCAATTGATACCTGGGGTGTGTGGGGTCGCGGAAACTTGCCTCGTAAATAGAGTGAATTCCACAAGTGATCTGGCGGCATTGTCCTCTGTCTCCTTGAGACTGGTCTTGACACTATCAATCACATTTCCCACCGTGTTGACTCCGCTAGCGACATTTCTCAGCAGGCCTGACACCAAAGTGTTTTGCCCAGCAGCCAGTTGCAGACATCCTTGATAAGAAAACGAAACAAACTGTAAACGCTGCTCAAGTCTTATACACATACAACTTTATGTAAGATTTACATCAAGATACTCTTCGTCTTGAAACCAGGCAAAATGCTCTGAAAGCAAAACAGTATGCTGACATATCAGCAATAATTGATGATCACGTTCAGAGTTTTGGCTAATATTCCCTTTCAGGCAGATAAGTTTTGTAAGTGGATAGCATTGGTAGATTCCTCGTGAAAAGAGCTTTCAAACGAGGTATACTATGTGATAGGGTTCAAATTGATCTCTACCTTAACTTAGTTAACATTAACGCCATTTTCGAAAAGCGGCCCATTTCAGCACTGAAACTCACCTCGTAGTAGCTCGTTTGAAAGCTCTGTTCACAAGGAATCGAGCAATGCTATCCAATTTATCCGTCTGAAAGAAAACATTAGTCAAAAACCTGAATACTTACCTGATCATTGTTGGATCAGTGATCATCAATGATTGCTTAGATATCAGTATACAATGTACACTGTTAGCATATACCATGCACACTGTTGAGTTTTCTTAGTGCGTTAAATCGAGGATTTCTTCCATAAAATTGAAAAACAACAACATAACTGTTAAAAATCTGTGAGGTAAATAATTTTGAATCAATGATAATCAACCGCAATCAACGTTCCGACCTTGAAAACATTTAAAATACCTGAAAACAAGGCTCTAAAATTTGCCTTGACTTTTTGTAAACGAAGTTTCCTTCATTCGCGGTATGGATGTTCTGTGGAGTAGCTTGGAAAATTGATTTAGTTACCTGCGCTTGCAGCTACACAGAAGATCAGTCCTAATTTGAAGAGCATGGCAAAGCCGTTTAAAGTGCGATCACTTCTGGGATTCACCGTGACATACATACGGCCTCATTGAAGGCATCAACTGAAATAGCGGATATGTAGTTGGTTTCATAGAAGGTTACCTTGCCTTGGCATTGGCCACTATGTGCACAGATGACGCGCACTTTTGCAATAGGTCGAAGCCCAGTGAATCTCCGACTGATGAACATCTGTTTCAAGGAAAAATGGGTATTGATATAGTTGGCAAGTCACCTTGTCTAACATTGACGCCTTAAAAAGCACAAAGTACTGTTTCAGGTGTGATGAATTTTATGCAGTTCGTTGCAGTATTGGCCAAATTCGATTAATTTTATCCACATTCTTTGTGCTGAACTGGAAATTTGAATCTTAAGAGTGTTAAACTACAGTAAGTTTGAACATGTTAAAATTTTCAAACCTGTAAGCTGTAATGGCCATGGAAAATGCCGAAGTTCAACACTTGTTTACAAAAAAAAACCCGAAGAGCACACCTAGTTAATATTCCACGAAAACGAGCTGTAGGTACAACATGCATCTCAATGCCATTGGCGGATTAAGGTCGGGCTGACAGGTGGGGCGATGCACTGTCGGTTGCCTATACAGGGGTTTTGTGGCGCTAATTGCCTACCTTTCAGGCGGCTCCCTAGAGACGACAGGGGGGCGATCGCCCCCCCCCCCCTTAATCCGCGCCTGCCCAATGCATGCACGAGATACATCATGCATATCAATGCATGCTTTAGATGTCCGGCTCCACATCCCTTGGTCTACATGTGGCCCCCCCGCTGTTATCGCACTTCTCCCGTGTAAGCTGCACTGCTCCTATCGCATCGCGTAAACTCGTGGATAGAAACTCAAACTTTTCAAATTTCATCAGACAAAATTGCACTAAACATATCTCAAAAAATTTCTAATTTTCTGTCGTATTTTTTAAAATGAAAATTGTATCAACTTTTCTTGGGCACAATTGGCTCTAACATAAAGGGGCCAACGTCAAAATTAGGAATAAGACCTTCAGGGCTAAAGCAATAGGCATTCCTAATGGGGGCCTAAAAAGCGCTCGCACGCGAGCAGAAAGACTAAAAATATAAAAATACTGGGGAAATTTTAGTCTTGTATTAGGACATCCTCGTCGTTTTCACTGGCATAATTTTGATCGAAAAAAGATTCTGTCATTGGTTTAATATTATTTGCTATCTAAAGAAGATTATTCCTTTGAAATTTCCATGGAAAAGTGTTTTGATTCAACGTATTTCACCTTGCTTTATCATTGATTTCGTCGATTTGTACCAAAGTGGGTACTCCACACTACTATTTGGCATACGCCTCATCATATTGTGTACATTGTTGACTGTTGGGTTTACACGTGTACATCTAAATTATGCTCAGTACTCTCTCAAGTAATGCAAATACACTGATAAACTAAGTGTGCAACTGAAATTTGAATATTTGCAATGTTATATTCAGTTAAGAACGGGCGCTCCGCGCTTGGGCAAGCGCGCGCTCACGGCGGGCAAGAGGGGAGCTCGGAGGCAGAGGAGGCACCCCTCGCCCGTCGCTCGCAGTGTCTTCTCCCTCCCCGCTCCCCCTCGCCTTCCGTGAGCGCGGGCGTAGCTTGCCCAAGCGCGGAACGCAAGTGTGCAACTCCGTAGTTATAAACCTGAAAGTGTTTTAACTTGAAATGTGTACAATTCGAGGGGGAAACGACTGAGGTAATCCGGCTGACAGCCGTTTGGTAATCCGGCAGGTGTAGTACGAGGAAACTCGAAAAAATCTCGGGTAATCCAGGGAAATTTTACGGTAATCCAGGGTCATCCTAGAGAAAAATCAACGTAATCCGGGAAATATACGAAATCCGGCTGACACAAAGTTCCACAGTCGTTTCCCCCTCGGTGCAATTACAACTGTGCAACTCCTCTGTTAAGCAGTTCCTACACTTTGGGCAACCAATCTAAGTAAGTGTGCAACAGAAGTATTGCACGCTTGAAAGTACCCAACTTTCAGTTGCACTTTTACGATTTTAAGAAGTTGCACACTTAAAACTGTTCACAGGGCCTTCGCTGCAAATACGAATCAGCTGTCTCACCCGAAAAGATCGAGATTTTTCTTCTTGCGAGATTTTTTGAGTGATGATTTAGAAACCACGCTTTTATTAACTCAGATTCTTTAATCTGAATCAAATGTGATATTTCAAAAATCTATCGCTCTAATCGGGCAAGGAAATCAAACGTCGCTCTCCAGAGAGCGAAGGAATTTACAGCAAATTCTTACGTTTTTAGTGGCGAGGCATCCTTGCTCTAGGATTCATAGTTTTATGGGTGCGAGTTCCCATTCGTGATGCTTGCCCGTGGAAAAGCACGATTATCGTGAAATACTTATTTTATTATTACTACGCCGTCTTACTAGCAATCACGAACTCGTCGCTTATAGTCATATGACTACTCCTAAACGTGCACTGTGGCAGACATAAATGCGGCAGGTCTCAGTACTTACCTCACTTCCACCCCGCACAATGAATTTCAACGCGCGCTATCTGTTTGTAGCATTCCTCGTTCTGCTGTCCATTATGGTAAATTGCACTGTCAGCTCCCCAAATAAAAATGAATGTTAAACGTCATGGATTTACTGCCAGATAGGATATGTTCTAAAAATCCGGGGAAATTTTGTAATTATCTGTAGCGTATGCAGGTGTAGAGGTGGACGAGTAACTTATTTCGAGTGGTACATGACTTCAGAAATGCGTGTTCTCTCACAGTCAGAAATCTGACTAGGTGACTGGAAAATAATTCGAAAATGACTGTGTGCGACTAGAAAAGTAACTGGATTT
Source organism: Frankliniella occidentalis (assembly GCF_000697945.3). Classification (NCBI taxonomy): domain Eukaryota; kingdom Metazoa; phylum Arthropoda; class Insecta; order Thysanoptera; family Thripidae; genus Frankliniella; species Frankliniella occidentalis. The sequence goes on along the minus strand of NW_026267145.1, from coordinate 666,869 downwards.
GGCTCAAATAGTGACCGGAGCCTATGGCTGGTAATTGGGATAGGACTAGAAAAGTGACTGGCTGAATCAATGCCCCTTCGGCTACTGTTGTTTTGGGCCTTGAGGTGGCTCTTGAGTCTACCCTAGATGAAATCCTAGCTGCAGTTTACTGATAAATTTGAAGGTCCGACTGAAGGAACTGACTTTACCCGCTTTTAACTGATCGACCTGTTTTTACCCGGTTTTACCCGCTCTTACATGAGGTTACAAATTTTTAGTCATCATCTACCGGAGCGGAGGAGCGACTACTTTTCAGCCACCTTCAGTTAAAATTAAGTTCATATCAGCTAGAGTCAAGGACTGATTTTTTCCTGCCATTTCATGAGATCGAACTGAGCAGTGGCTTTTGTGCACCTTGGCTTAGGCTGCGATCAGCTGAAGGTCACTTTAGGTAAGATCAGTTAGAGAGGATCAATTAACAGTCAAAATCCGGGACTGAATCATGTTGATAGTCAACTGAATTTTGCTGTAAGACATGCGGACCGTGGATCAGCTAGACTGCAGCTT
>NW_026267145.1:657692-661845 GCF_000697945.3 Frankliniella occidentalis | reverse complement strand
TAAGCGGTGGTGTTCAAATTTACTGTCGAACATTGTTAATTATTCAAAGTGCCAGGGCAACACCTGAAACAAGTTGCACACTTTGGTTTACAGTGTAATACAGATAACAATAATTCATCCGTGAAATGCATTGATACGGCTGAAATTGTTCGTATTATGGATAATTTGACCCGTATTACAAACATGCCTTCACCCGTAAAGTGCAGACAAATAACAATTGTTTCACAGTTGCTCACAAATCGAGGCGTGTTTTTATTACGGAAGAACTAATCCATATTACGGACGGTTTCGTACGTATTGCGGATTATATTATTTTTGTGATCCGTATTACGCTTGCCTAAAATTCTCCTTAAGCTGGTGCTGGTGGTCCATACAAACGAACCAAAAAAAAGGTATCCTTAACCCAAGGAAAATTCAAGGAACAAGGACATTTTTGTCCTTGGTTTTAATTTAATTATGCCCTTAAGTATGTGAATTGCAGTTATCACATAAAAAAGAGAGAAGTATCGCAAACCGGATTTCAATTTTAATAACTCAATGCCTCTTTTCTTTCCTGTGTCCTAGTGGGCCCTTGGCCCCAAACAGCTGATCCGTGCTCGATCTACCCAGCGTGCGACAGGCGCCTTAAGGCTACCAAAGTGAAAATCCCACATTTTTAAGCAAACTGTTATCTGCTAAACGAAACAAAAAAATAGAAACCAAGAATTTCAGAGATTAAAAAGTATTGAACTTCTAGTCTTAATAATATCAGCCTATACCACTGTGAAAAATAGTAGGAATGTTAAGAGGAAAATTTTCCTTGCCGCAAGTTGTGAAATAACAACTTGCTATCGTAAAAACACATGCAGTACGCATAGACTTGAGATGCACAATTTCAGTAAAAAATTTGCTCTCGTAAATTTACGTCTTAAATTATCATTCGAGTTTACAAAAAAATGTATATAATTACGACTGTATGACCTAATAAACGAAGTGTGCAACTGCTCAGCACATGTAAGTGCACAGCAACCTAGTTGAACACTTGCAAGGTGAACATCAACTTGAAGTTGCACACTAAAGGTGGGCCTCCAATGAAACCTGGAAACCATCATTTCAAATTTTGCTGTTATTGATGGACCCCAAGTTTGCCAAATGTAAATTGGAATTTTAGCAATGCCAGAAACACATATTTTGACAAATTTTGCGGGCATTAGGGTGCTTCTATGAGGAACCCGTCAGTACCCATCATTTATGAGTAGACCCGTATATGGTCACTCAAACATGTTCATAATCTGTGAAAATGTTTTTAATGCATTACTAAACTTTCAAATTACATCAAGGAAAACTCAGGTAGCATAAAAAACAGCAAAATCTTAAATGATGGGTGATGGGTTCCAAGTTTCATTGGGGGGAACACGTACATGTTTTCAGCAGTTACACACTTGCTGTATGAATTTAATCAATCAATTCTTTTTGCACACATTCCTGTGTTGATTTGAACAATTTTGTGCATTCATTTTTACGAAACGAAACGTAGGCTTAACTTGACACTAATGTTTGTTTTTACCCTACCGCATGACACTTGCGCAGAGGAAGCAGGGCAGCTGAGAAGATAAGCGGCAGGATAATTGACATTTCAAAATGTATTTTTGATGCAAGTTAGAGCACAGCGACGGCGGAGATCGATAGGCTGGTGAAAAGTCAGGCGAGTGCAGCCGTCTCGGACACCGGCTGGCGATCGGTCGATGTTCGAGCGCAAAACGCTCACACAACGTGATTCCATTGTAGTTCAATTAAGAGCGATGTCAAAGCCCCCTGGATTTTCAGATAAAAATATCGCATTTCTGACCCGCTGTGGAACCGCTAGCAGTAAACAGACATCACGTCTCACTCATTCTGACTAACGTCCCATAATCCGATTGGAGATAAACAATCCAGCGGAAGTGAGTACCGAACGCGTGCTGCATGCCACAGCAATGTTCATTTGTTTGAATTCACGATGACAGACGTTGCTTACAACATCATCATGACCATTCCGCAATGGAAATACACGTATACACATGTCATGAAGGTTGTTCAGTTAACGAGCACTATCATCGAAAAACTGGATTTGTTCTACCCCCTTGTCAGGCCTGACACTGTGAAAAACAATCGTAAGTTTACGGGAAAATTTTCCACGAGGTGTGTCGTAAAATTACAATTTGGGGCTAAAGATTTTCAAACACTTTGTATCGACTTAGGATTGATCGACAACCAAGATTGGGCTGGCGCAATTTCACAGCATCCTTTGTTAATGAAATTTGTAGCTATTGTTGTAAATTTATGATGATATTTTCACAGTGTCTGTTTGAAAACGTTTATATGCTAACGACAACTTTTTTCTTCAGTGACATAAAATAACTCCCTTTTCCATTTCTGACATTGTTTTGACAATAAGCTACTGACGAAAATAGACCTGTCTAGTCTATTGTGTGTAAACTAAGTATCAAATTAGTCAGTAATCCTGTTGCGTAAAAAAGGAAGCTATTCAATAAGAAATAAATCAGTATGGGATTGAGAATGCTCTCTTTCGCTGTCTGAGTGTGTGTACACATTATATTATTGTGATATTGAAATATTTTTATTTATTTTCTACTTCAGTGTTAATATAAGATGTATCGTCTGCTAAACCCCGGCTGCAATTATCGATCAAAACACTGTCGATTTGACGTAAAAGACGTAAATTTGGTGAAGATGTGGCGTTATTTTCGAGGGGTGGGCGACTTCAATTTTTCGTGTACACAGGAGTACGGAGTACACGGAGTACAGTCGGAGAACACTGAGTATTGCCGGTTGGAGCGCGCAGAGTACACCTGGAGTACACCCGGAGTACAGTCGGAGTACGCGGAGAACTTGCGACAAAAATAGCCGGAGCACACGGAGTACAATCGGAGAACACGTGGAGTACATTTTGGCCTGTACACAGGAGCCGCCGCCGCCCAGTCGTCCACCCCTCGGTTATTTTGATTGATCAGTGCACACTGGGGAACACAGCAACACACAAACAGTTTTTTTTAACCCGTAGCAGCAGAGGCTGAAGTTGAGGCTGGAAGATGGTGGCCTCAATCTCATCCTTTTACTACTGACAGTTTCTTCTGTCATTGTACTAAGCTTACAAAAATATACACATTAAGTAACAAATTGGCCTGCATGAAGACGTAGGTTTCTAAGAAAGAAATCAGTACAGGTCTGAGGGTGTGGATGACAATTTAGTCCGGCGCGTGGCGGCACCCGTTCCGACCGGACGCTTTAGGAAGAAAACTGAAACGGGGTGAAACTCAAGGTGGGTTGGTCGCTGTCAGGGCTGCTGCGTAGCGCAGGGAAGGAACTCGGGCGTGGAGTCAGCTGACGGCCGAGGAATCAATAGGCATGTTTTATTCATGTCCGTGAGCTACCGCAACGTTCTCCTCTCCGCTGCGTGTCTCCCTCTCCATCCCTCCCACCAGCTCCCCATTCTGACCCCTCTCTCTCTTCCTTCCACCCTTACCTTCCTACAGACCCGAATCACGATTGGCGCCTGGAGCCGTCGGGCACGTAATGCTTGCCAGGGTGCCATCCACACCGTTTGGGAAAATTGTAAACCTACCTTCCAACATATATATAGGGAGACGAGGGGGCAATAACTCCCTTTTGACAGGTACACATGCTTCCCGAAATACTTGATGGCCAGCGATTCGCTTATCTCGACTAATTTATGCAAATTCCACTAGTTTCCCGCTTAATTTAAGCGATTTCTGTTTATTTCGATTAATTTTTATCCTGATGATTTCCATGCCGATGTACACATGATTCCTGGAGTTGTTTACTGTTACAACAAGTGTGCATAATTTAAACACCAACGTGTGCAAGTGTGCATGGTGTTGCACATTACATGGTGTTTAACTCAAGTTACACACTTGCGTTGTGTGCACATTTTATACTTTGCTAAACGTTTAAATTTTGCACACTTGGACGCACACAGTTCTATGCTATCAATAAGAACAATATGGTGTGCAGCTGCTATACTTTTCGCAAGTGTTGAAAGTTTAAACAGCAATTTTCATTTAACAAGCAAACAGTTGTTTTACCAGTGTTGCGCCCTCGTAGGGAGAGACATAGAAAGAGAGAGAAAGCGCGCCTTTCGTACTTCAGGTTC
>NW_026267145.1:655755-657607 GCF_000697945.3 Frankliniella occidentalis | reverse complement strand
CTGATTAAACGTTGTGGTTTTACTGATGTTTGTAAAGACCGCCAACCAGAAAGATCAGCCCTTTCGCATTTTATTTCAGATGTGAGTGGCACACTGACAACAACAGCTGTACTACTGAAATTAGTAATGTATTCACCGGCCAGTCAGACACTGATAAAATTCAGTCTAATTCAGTCGGGACAGGGAGGATTGAAGTAAACTGAAACGAACTGGCGGCAAAATATCTAGAAGCTACGCTGGATTCAGTTGCGTTTCAGTCCGATTCAGGTGATCTAGCTAAAAGACACACAAACGCAGCTAAACTCAGTCGGTATCATCAGCCAGATTCAGTTCGCTGTAAGGTAGAAGCGAGGTGCATATTTTTAGCTGAAAACAGATCAGCAAAGTTTAAAATAAAATCGGATAAGGTCAGTAAAAAAACGAAAAAATCGATGTATCCTCAGTTAAATGCGGCTATTGGCAGTTCACTTCAGTTAGACTTTCTGTTAAGTTCAGTTGAGGTTTGACTAACGTCAGCCAGGATTTCATCTAGGGTATAACGAACGAATCGAAGTTTGTGAATTACTTCCGTTTTCTTTGTAGTAATTGGATCCCAATAAGAGAGTTAGGTTCGGGTCATACATCCAAAAGTTTAGACAAATTGAAAAAAAAAAAAAAAAAAAAAGCACCATCCGAAATTTTTCGGGCGTGGTCGACCAAACGTGCCGGTGCAGAGTGGAATCTTAGGGTTTCTATCTTACACTTAGACTGATTAGATCTACTGTAAGAAATAATAATCCAAACCCAGTGATCTGGACTTTTTTCTCCGTGCAAATTAGGACATTCACGGTTAGCCCAGTGTCCCCACCGTATTTCTCTACACCATGATCTACACCACTTTGAGAACGCCATTTCTCGCAATACTTTTTTTCTCTGACATATTTTTGTGTTATGTACAGGGCGTGCAATGTGGTAAAGGTGGATGCTGCAAAAGTGACAAGGCAGTTTCAGTCATCTCGCCAAAGGTCATAAAGAAAGGAAGCAGCAGCGGTTCCGGTCCTGCACTTCCCCGCACTACAGCATTCGGCCAACTACCCAAGATACCAAAGCCCAAGCCTACTTAACTGCAGTTAATCCACACCACACTCTTTTAAAACCAGTGTGTGATCCCTTCTGTGCTAATTGGAGACTAACGTTCACGTTTCTTTTTTATTATTGACAATCCACTGTATGCATCGCATCAAAGGCTGTGAAATTATTAGAGCCTAGCCCAGGAAAAGGAGTTTCTAAAACAAGTAAATTTGGGGCAAGGCAATGCATTTGAAGGCTTGCACTGTTCTGTTCCGTTATCACAGTAGTTATTGCCCTGTTGTCGCTTTGAAACGAAATTAAAGGAAATGCCACACTGTATCAAAGTTGCGTTCCTTTTGAATTGTCATTTTTACTTTCGGTCAGCTCGCGGGCAGCATAAGCAGCCGACTCACACGGGGACTTATACAAGTGTAAAATTCCCAAATCGGTTTAAACTTCGGGGGTTTTTAATGTTGACTGCATACTAAACGATTGCTGATAAAATTTCGTGCCCAATTTAATATTTTGGTAATAGGGGGGTCCCATATCTGATAAAATGACTGAAAATCCATTATTTTTGAAAAATCCCAGTATGATCCCTAGTTTGTCTTCGTCCTGTGAACATCAATTTGGACTTGATTGGAAACTGAGGATAACCTAGGGATTTTCTTTAAAAACATGATTTTTTTTTAGTAGTTTTGGGAAATTGGACTCCCCTAATGTACACACTAAATGGCGAGGGACAATTTTTGTACGTAGGCTGAATGTGTCTTTGAGCACATCTAAACCAAATGCAAATTTG
>NW_026267145.1:627870-645145 GCF_000697945.3 Frankliniella occidentalis | reverse complement strand
TGTTTTACCAGTGTTGCGCCCTCGTAGGGAGAGACATAGAAAGAGAGAGAAAGCGCGCCTTTCGTACTTCAGGTTCTAATGCGTCAAGTACAGCGACGTGCGTTAGGTTCTGCGAGCATCACGGGCGGCAGGTTCATTATCATAAGGCGCTTTATTGGCACTGGTGGGCCTGGCGGCGCGGTGTTACTTCACCACAATTCAGCCCTCACCCCACATACCGTCGCGCGACCACTTATAGGGCCTAGCAGTTCAGTAGGTCGGAGCCCGGTAGGGGAAGGTGGAGCCTACACCCAGGAAAGCGTGTACCTGAATGCCTCTAGTACATTTTGGCGCTCAATTGAAGCTCAATTTAGCCTTGAACCATGCACGGTAAAAAAGTATGTTTTTATGATAAAGGAAAATATTTGGAGGAACTTTCATGATTGAGGGAAAACTACTCCGATTTTGATGGAATCTTATTCCTCAAATATAGGAATTTCTCAACAATTTCCTTTTACCTAAAAAAACACACATTGAACTTACCGATGTCAACACGCGTTTCATTCCAGCGCGAATGGAAACGATTTGACAACAAATTGGCGTTGTGGCACAACCTGAACTGGATGTTTTTAAAAAGTCCCCCACACCCACTTTTTTGTGTGCATTGATGCATTGTTTCAAATTAATCGCAGTCTCGAGTAAACCACCTTGAGCTCATTCTTCATGTCGTGCTATTAAAACTCACTGTTTCACTACTTTTGGCCTCTTCCTGTACTATCCTTCAGACCAGTGTGTGATCAGGTGTGCAGACTAAGTGTGCTCTATGTATAAACACCACGAAGTGTGCTAATTAGTGAAAAGCACAATTAAAGTGTGCAAAATTGCGCACTTGTTTTACCAGTACGGGGAGTCCGCCAAGGCCGCAGCCCTGTCAGGATCAGTATCTCGTTCCGATCACGTATCGCGCTAATTCACAATGCCGGTATTCTGCTTGTAGCGCCTTCCTCTCGCAATAAAAACTTTCCAAAAAGGGACAAACCATGCAAAACCCAGCCTCGTGCGCTCTTTTTCTCCCTAGCCAGAATTTAGATTTATGTTTGCTGCTTATAACAATGGTAACCTATGTTTGGTCCATTTAATGTAGGATGTATTTAGTGCGCAGTATCCGTATGTATTCTGAAGTATCCTACTGGGTATGGCGCACTTTGTACTGCTGGGGCCAGCACGGTCTTCAAGAGCGTCAAGAGCGACGCGCGGCTCACCTCACCATTTTGTCGCCCTACGTTGGAGAGACCAACGGCGTTCGCCATCCCCGTGGGCGGCGGCGAGCTGGGGGCGGTGGGGACAAACTGCTAGTGAGACAATTTAAAACTTGTGATGGGGGTGAAGGCGGGCGCTGCACTGGCCAGCCGCGCAAGCCTCTCCTGAACCCTCCCGCCTCGACCTCAGCCTTCTGTACACCCCCAAAACTGAGTTCTTGGTCCAAGTACATTGTACTCTTGATCCTTGACCTTTTTAAGCGCATAGGCTATGTTATATTTACATTCATGTGATATATAATGGGTCCAAGAATTCAGTTATTTTTTGGCTTCGCAGACCTTTAGCACGGTGGAGGGAAAGCCTGGAACTTAAACGGACTGCTCACTTAAACTATCCCTTTTTTTTCTTTTCAAATTTTAGGTATGTAAGCAGCACTGTTAGTTTAAACAATTAACTGGGTTTCATCTTCCTATTGTCGCGTGGATTTTCACTCGCGATTTTTGTGTACACAACACCTGTGCTGTGCGGCATTGCTGAGGCAATTTGCCGCTATTTACACTGACTCCCTTAATTCTACATTTTGGACCATATATATTTTGTTAGTTTCGATATTATACATTACGGTTGATACATAGACCAATCGCACAAGGCATTGAGTATTTAGAACGAACCCCCCCCCCCAATTGTAAAGGACATTTTTTGTCTTTTCAATGTAAAATGGCAAAAAAACAAACACGAATGTCACATTATATGAAAAGGCATACATATCGTGAGGGGAATACTAAATACGGTAAAAGTGTGCAGTTAAAATATGGTGCAATGTCACGGTGGTATCGTACCGTGGCACATTAAATGTCTTAAATGGCTGAACAAAAACATTTTCCGCACATTACTCTCATTTTACAACCCCTTAAATACTACACTGTGAAACAAATTGTGCAACTGCTTAACACTTGTAAGAGTGCAATTGCAAGTTGAATACTTGAAAGTGTGCAACTCCGTGTTTGTACACTTGCAAGTAACTGCTCAGTTGAGCACTTGCTTAGGTTAGAAGCACGTTGTGTAGGAAGTGCTGAAATGAAGAGTTGCACTCTTGCAAGTGCACACCTACAGAGTTGAACACTTGAGGGTGTACAACTGCGGAGTTGCACACTTGCATGACTTGCATGTACTTAACTTGCAGTTGCACACTTATCAGTGTTAAGCAGTTGCCCACAGTTCAACAGTGTAGCGTAATACTCGTAGTTACTCGAGTAACACTAGAGCTAACGCGATTTGCTTTACTGCAGCTACCCCATGCGACTGCTTCCGCATGAATACCCACCCCGCTTTGCCGCCGTGCCATTACACGTCTCTGCCTTTGCAGATCATGGCTCCAAGTTCCTGTCGCGCCCCAGGCTCTGTCTGCACTTCCAGGACTGCGCTGAACAAAGGTGCCCCCCCCCCCTCCTCCTTAACACTATAATGGACCCCTTCTTTCGGCCCACCCTGCTTGCTACGCGAAGTACAGGAAAGGGCACGTTTCGTTTTTCTTGGAAATGCTCTGGCGATTTGGTCTTCAGCCAAAACGGGGCGCACCGCACTGCCACGCCGAGGATTCGTGGTGCAATCCTCTCAGGAGTAATGTAATGTATCGCTGTGTGTCGCGCACAAGACGTGATCGACTGGATGATACACCAGGAACTGGCAGAACATCTTGCTGTCAAGCATAAACATCAGATACACGGAAAAGATCGCGTCTCCGAGCGGGGACTCTCTTTACCCTCCTTACTCCCTGCTCATCTAAGAGTAAACCAACATATTTGGGGTACGAGGGGAAAATCACTTGGGTTCGTAGCATACGGGCGCTATTTCGTGGCATTTGGCATTTCTCCTGCCATATCGGTTATTTCACGATTATTTAGGATTATTTCGGCGTATTTCACAATATTTCTTGGGTATTTCGCGACTATTTCACGAACTATTCCGCGCCTATGTCGGATCTATTGCGCTCTATTTTGCCTTTATTTCTGGCTATTTCGGGGGTAGGTTCACGAACTATTTCGCAAGTGATTTCCCCCTTTTACTGGGAGTTTACAGTTTCTAAGGAAATCGAGGACCAGTTTTTCACATTTGTGTCTCCGAACGAACAAGATCAGCTCATGCAGTGAGAAATTCAATATACTGACTTTTGATCCAAGTGACTTCTCTTAGTGATCAGAGCACAACCGATCTGTTGTCTCGAAATTAGCAATTTTGTCTAGTGTTCGGAGAACTCATATGTTAACCGTTCCGCCTTCCTTTCCCGAAAAGCGGACCAGGCGCGCCCGGATAAGAACCTAGGCCTGCCTATGCGGCGGTCCGGTCTGTGCCCCTAACATTGTCTGGGCGCGACATTGTGGCAGATCGACCAGTTTGGAACCTGCAGGCCGAGCCGAGCGACGAAGAATACTGTAACATATTCGCGTCATATGGCAACGCCGCCAGACTGACTAGATATGGGAGGGAATCGGGGCAGAAGAGTGGTAGTTCTCGCGAATAGTGGGAGAGAGAGAGAGAGAGAGAGAGAGAGAGAGAGAGAGAGAGAGAGAGAGAGAGGGCAGCATAGCACAGGACAGCGTCCATAAAATAATATAACAGTGACTTCAAGTGTGTGAGGTACCCTATACCCACCATGAGAAATGGGTTCCTTCGCTTTAAGTCGATTTAACGGCATTTTTGGGTTGCCAATCGACGAGAAAACTACATCGGCGTCAATACGAGATCGGTTCAATCGATATTGCATTTCTCATATATACCTCGACTAACCATAAGGAAATTAGTTTAATGGCTAAGTAGTAGCAAAGCCTATTACTCCGTTTGGTCCAAACATCAAAACTGTTTCTGTGTGTCCGCCTGCCTGCATGACTGTCTGTCCGCACTGTAACTCGAGAACGAATTGAGCTAGCGACCTGAAATTTTTAGGGTTGGATTGTATCATAAAAAAACAGATCGAGCTCGAAGATCAGCTTTCTAGTTCAAAATTTAAAACATATCAGGTCCCAAAAATGTTTGTTTTGAAAACATTTTGTTATCTCTCTTTTTAATGTGACCCTTCAAAGAAAGTACTGCCAATGGACTAAAATTCCATCCGTTTGGCTTTATCTCATACCCTTTCGGGTGTGAGAGAGTTTTTGACTACAACTAATCGTTCAGAGTAAGGTTTCCACCTTGTTGAGGAATATTTTAAAACCACAGGAGATTTTCTGCGCCTTAGGCTTGTATATTTATTTATGTTTTCCAGTACTCGACTTGGGTGTAAGCACCGCAGGCTAATGTAGATGTAATGCTAGGTGCGTCGTACGTAACAGTGTTGTGTTTCGTGAGATATCGCAAAGCCGTTACGCGAGGCGTGGTCTTGCGTATATCTATCTACCTCGTTGGTATTTTGATGGTAAATTTGTACTAACGTCACATTGTATCACTGTGAGAAATCTCTGTCCTTTGGGGTAGTAACACCCCTACCCCTTAATCCAAACCTTTCTCAGTTCATCAATACGGATGACACAAATCTTAAATCACATCTGTGACCCCGTGAGTGCCATCTCAATCTTTGTTTTGTGTAAGTGTGTGCGCGCATGCCTGCAAAGTGCAAAGCGGTGCTGTGCAGCAGGCCATGTGAAGGATTGCCCGCCGTTCCGAGGCACTGCCGGGGCGCCTCGACGCGCCATTCGCAAAATTAAATTGCCATTTTTCACGGGCCGCTGGAGCGCGTCGGGGCGAGCTGCCTCTCGACAATACATCCTGATTGATATTTACACGGGCCGCATGACGACGCACCACAGTCAACTTTTTTTGTTTTATCGCTTTGTATCAAGATATAAATGACAGCCTGGGCGCAAAGATGCTTATTCTGTTTTACAAGCAGTTCTGCTAAAACCAAACACATTGAAAACAACGGAAAATGGGAAACTTCCTGGGAAAGCAATCGACCCTCCCCCAACCTCCTGTGAAGCCAAAACTTCTGCGTACTGCGTTGTAGATCATTTCTTTCTACTGAGTGTTGAGTTTTGTTTCGTGTATCCAGATCAAGTGCCGTTACCTACTCTTCAAATAATAGAAGTGTGTGATGTTCGAACATTTAAAAGTGTGTGCCAAAATATCACAAAAGTGAACAAGTGCATTCTAGTCACAAAAAAGGTGGGTGGTGTGACAATAGTATGCCACACACTCCTCTGCCTCGAACAAGTATCCACTTTATACACCCACACTTGTCAGTGAATGCCATGGATGGTCATACCACTTTTATGTATTGTATGACGCGCACTTTCAAGTGTTTGAATTTCACACCCTTACTTCTTCGTAATAATATTATTATCGGATCAATGCGTGTAGCTTCATGGCCCTGCTACTACTGCCTGCCGCTTAGTGCCACTGGCCCTGAGCAGCACTTGTTGTTCCAGATTCTATGCATTGAAAGCCAACCCCCTGTTACTGGGGCAACACGCACCTCCGGCCGGCCGGGCGCCCGGCTGGCCTCGGCCTGCCGGGCCCACAGCCTGCAGCTTGGAACTAGATGCATAAGAAACGTTTTATTATGAAAAGGAACGTGGGAGGGACGATTCCAGATCCCTGGAGAGGCAATGCTCCCCCTTGCTCACTTTACTATGCTGCAAAAAGATATGGTGTGCGGGCGGAAGAGGAAAAGGGCACCAAGAGGCGGGGGTTGGGGGGAGAGGCTACCCCGGCCAGCCTCCTCGGTCCCACGTGGCGGCAAAAGAACGCCAGCGAGAGGAATTTTTAATTGAATGAAACCGATCTCGAGGTAGCGAAGCCGGCGAAGCCCTTGGAGAATACCACGGAAAAGTAATTACTCAGCGAACGGTCCCTGCTCCTTACACTATATAGGCGCGAGGTGGCTGGCGAGGCCGCTCTGCATTCGCTCGCGACCAGCGTGTTCGTCCTGCATTATTGGGCGCTTTAATTAGATGCGCCACGGAAGCGTGCCTCGGATATACCCCCCCCCTCTCTCTCTCTCTGTCTGGTCGCTCCCCTCTCCCCCCTCGCATGGCCTTGTGGCGCTTCTTAGTCCTGTGCTTTCATTACGCCTCTCTATCTCTCACCACCACACACACACACTCACAGAAGCGCGCGCGCACCAGATAGGTGTCTGCTGTTAAAAGGCGCTTCACTTCACAGCTCGCCATTTCCCCGTCTCCCTGCTTACTTAGCACCCCTCCCCAACCCCCTCCCTTTGCCACCCACTCCTTCCCATCGCACTACATTCCTCCCTTCATCAATGCTCTTAATTAGTTCTGTGCTCAAGCGGTGACGTGGCGCGCCAGAGCCATCCTTTGATGAAATCCGCTCCTGTCTCCTCCTCCCCCCTCCCCTCCTCTCTCTCCGTTTCTGTCTCCGTTCCTCCCGGTCCCCGCCCGACTCTCACCCCTCTCCCCGCACGGCCTGTTTCTGGCCCGTTTGCTCGGTCCGACAGGCATTCTATTGCTGATAATGAGGAACCGCTCACTTCGCCCGATTCCCGCCCCTTCTCTTATGCCTCCCATTCCTTCTTCCCTTCGGCCGGCCGCGCTCTGCCTCTCCCGTCTGACAGCCAATCACTTCTTGCGGACTTACGTTTGGCGGCGTTCCAAATTAGAGCGTCAAACTGTGGCCCGTGCCAAACCCGCGGCCGGAGGAGCCGTCGGAGGAGTGGCGGCAGGGGCCTGGATGTCACGTCCAGTTTTCACTTGAAATGCATTGGCTGTTACTCGTGTATTTGCAATAGAGGGAATCATGGGGAAACAAAACGTTACTGGCACTCATAGGAAAGTTGGCCGTGGACAAAACGGTGGAAACACTATCCGACGACGGGAGTGAGGTTGCGGCCTGTGGTTACGTTTTTTCAGGATGGCCCCTCCCTCATGGCAAATCGCGAAGCAGAACAGTATATGCTCTCTTTCCGACATGTTTCGGCTTCACTCCAAATACACACCAGAGTGGCCATCATCAGAACCTCGTCGTGTATGTTGCCCCTCCCGATATACACCCCGAGGGGACAGAGCCGAACAACACGACATATACCCGGCCGGCCGGCCGGCCCAAAGAGGCATCATCGTGCCGATGGCGCGGGGGCCTCATCGGGGAGCGGCCCGCCGGCCTGTGGGCCCGGCCCGCCGGCCGTGTGTTTGTCCGTCTAATTGCGGTGCTGGTTGCGCCGGGCAGGCAGGCCCAGCCGGGCCCACCCGGCCCCACCGCCCCCGGACAGTCCGCCTTCTCCCAGGACTTAGGCCCTTTGTGAGACACTTCGCCCCTTGCGAAAGCTCTCTCCCACCGCGACCCTCTCTCCCTCCTCTGTGGGGTAGTGACGTGAGACTCAAGAGCCCGGCCATGTCGCAACAAGGGCTTCTGGGTTTTCACTGTTTCAAAGAACTTACAGGCTGTGGCTCTTAAAATGTGTACGTTACAGGCTGTGACTCTTAAAATGTTTTACATTGGAAGCTGTGCAGATGTAGCTCTCCGGCCGCTTGCCGTCCAGCTACAAAATAGCTATCGGATAGTTGGCGGGAGCGTTATACTGCTCTTCTGACGAGACTGCGGCAAAGTGCCACACATTGGCGGCATTCCGTGCCGGAGCTCTGCACCGGCATAGCTTCACCATTAATCCCCGACATCGGATTGTGATGAACGACTCGCCTGTGATTAATCACCGTTCATATCTACCTGAGCCCGGGCAGGGCCCCCTGCTGCAGACGAACACGCCATCCCTCTTTTTGCAAGTGCTCGAGTGCAGCAGCAGTGGTTCTTGTCCCATGACGCCAGGGATCATCGGTAGTTTAGTTTCGGGCCCATGTGGCCGCTGTCTTCATGCTGATGAGAAAACTTGCAAAATCCCAGTGTTAATCTTCAACGCGTTGACAGACACTCATCGCGGGCAGAGCGACTCCTGCGACGGCAGACAAAAGGAGGGCGGCATTTGCGGTAAGTTTTGCTCTGCTGGAAGTTTGAAAAGACAGAGGGTCCACTGAATGCGTTGTGGCGTAATCCACGAAGCACTACTGCAAAAAGACAAATGAGAGGAACCGTAACGATTCTACCCAGTGAGAATTAGAGTTTCGACGTTGATTTCGAACCTACTTGGATTTGGTGGACAAAATCGAATTTATGCGGATTACTATTAATTTATCGATATTGCATTTGTCACAGCCTCTTAGAAAAAAAATAAAATAATTGGAAGTCATCGCACGCGGCCTTTTTTACAGTGCGGTGCTTCATTACCGTGGATAAGAACCTTTTCTTGTTGAAGCCTTCTCATTGTGGCGCCCCTTGAGCCGGCGCGGCACAACCGCATCTCACGGCATGATACTGGCCCCAGGTATGAAGGGGTGGAGGAGGAAAGGGGGCTTCAACACGTAAGTCCCCAGCGCCGTACGTACAATAATCCGCATTAACGTTTGCGCGAAATAATTAATTAAGACTGCTCACTGCGCTACTATTATGGTTCGCGTGTGTGTGCCAAGCAAAACTTTGGGGAAGGTGGGGGACTGGTAGAGGATCGCGGCGGGTGGCGCGCGACGCGACACACACCTCGAGTAGAAAACGCCCCCCCCCCCCGCAACTCCCGAGACCAAGTTAGTTGAACCGCATACTGCGTTAAAAGCAGACTCATACCGGCTCATACAAGCGGCAGCGCTGGGCATATAGGCAGCCGGCTGCAAGGAACGTTAGAAAACCTGGCGAATTTGCGGTGCGGATTGCAGCGTTTGACAACATTTGCATTTTAGGTGAAACTGTACCCAGAAAAAAGTAAAGCTGAAGCAATTTTGGCATTTCTTTCTGATTGATAAAAGTTGGCCATCTTTTAGAGACTGCTGATGTTTGGCTTCTTTTCTTTCTAAAACTGGATCCTTTATCTCAAAAAATGTCAAAATGTCGCCAGAAAGCAGCAACCGGCCAAATAGCATCCGTTTACAAGGACACACTGTTTTTCAGATACTGTGACGTCACATTCTTATACTATGTTAATTGTGTCACATTATTTAGAATATATCATGTCACATTCTTTAGAACGTGACAAACCTTTTGAACCGCTCTGCCCTCAACGGCTCAGTGCATATATGCATAAGAGGCGTACCTATGTCACGTGAAAACAAATGATATTCTAAATAATGTAACACAATTCATATTTTATAGAATGTGACCCGTCACAGTATTTGAAGAACAGTGCACTAAGTTTGGCAAGCAAAGAGGCCGGAAATAGCAGTTAAAAATAATGACAAAAAAATGCGTTCTGAAAGGAATGATAAAATTTTATTGGCAAGCAAGATGATAATGGCAATGGTAAAAATTGAAATTGCATTGCTCCGGTGATATTGTTTCGTTAAACTAAAGGAAATAAGACGAAATTCTCGCGACACGCGGGCGACGCCCAACCCCCGACTGACCCATTCCTCCCCCCCACCCCCTCTTCCCTCCCGAAACCCATTTTCCTTCCTCTTTCTTTTCTCGGGAAAATAAGCGCTTGGCGTTACATTATGATTACGAAGATCTGGCGCGGTAAAACAGGCGGGGGAGAGGGGGGGGGGGTAAAGGACTGGAGGGGCGTTGTTTGGCGGCAAAGCACGAGCGGCCCGGGCAGAGGAGCAGCCGAGAACTCAGTCAAGGCAAAGGGCCATAAGACAAAGTTTACGGTGCGAATATCGGGCCGGGCTTAGCAGTGCGACTCAAGAGATAAACGGGCTAAGAGCTAACGCCGCTAACGCTTGTTTAACGAGCGCCGCCGCGGCGTCGTGTGGGCGGCGTGCAGCGGCTTGTGCAGCAGAGTCTTTGACGCTGCAGCCAGCGGCCGAACGTGACCTGATCACCGTTGGGGCGGGCGGGGCTGGAGGGGCGCGACGGTACAACCCCGGCGTGCTTGTGTGTGCGGCGGGCAAAGAAAATTATTCCCGGACAGGCCGAAGTGCGAGGGGAATGGGGAAGGGGTGGAAAGGGGGGGGGGGCAGACGGGCGGCGGAAGAGTGCGCCCCGCGTTTGCTTTGGGTACACAGAGACCGTGGCGGGGGCCGCGGGGTGGAGGGCAGGAGGAGGAGTGTCGCGAGGTCCATCACATCTCTCTGGCGACACGACAACAAAGAAATTGCCACCGAAGCCCCCCTCTCTCGTTAATATATATACTCCCCGTGCCATCTTTACTTCCGCGCGCGTGTTGCTCTCGTCCTATTGACAGCGACGATGCAAAATAATGATAGTAATACTTTTGGTGCAATGAGGAACACCTGATGACGCCACGGGGTCGTCGTGTCTCCTTTGCATTTAGAGCGCCCCCCCCCTTTTCCACCGTGTTGCCCGCCGACCCGTGAAACGAGAGGCACGGGGGCCGCGCGGCGGGCCCTCTGGTCTGGCGTCACTGTCCGGGGCGGGCGCGCGGCAGGCCAGGACAAAGAAATAAATACCCCTGTCAATATGAGAACGATTGGCTCGATTATATTTTCACGTATCGCGTAGAGTCACGCTTGCGTTCCCTCTGTCTCGAACTCCATAGGACGAGAGCGCGCTAATTATTTCTGCGAAAGCAAAATGTTTCCCTGGCGAGTGTGTGTGCTGGGCGTGCGCTGCCTCTGCTGCTCCCCGCGTGATGTGGGGGGCTGGCGTCAGGACAAATGGCTCTGATCCAGCGGGCCGAGGTGCGGTTGGCGTGCGCAGCGTGCGGCCGGGAAAGAAAACAGAGTAGCGCACGCCTCTTCTAGCGCCGCAGCCGCCCCTCGGCCCGCCCAGCCCCGCCCACCTCCCATTACTCCTCGCGCTTACCTTACGTTTTGCTACCCTTACTTTGTATTTCCAGGCGTGCGGAGTTTTACTTCTAAAACTCATCCCTATTCAAAAGACAAAAAACAAAACAAAAACAAAAAACAAGTATGAATTATTGTACTTTGCTGCGTCCCTATATACATACTTGCTGATTGATAGGCAATCTACAACCCAACTCACCTCACCTGGGCAATCACCCATAAACTAGTTACGAGCTCATTTCACAAACGAAAAAAAAATGTGCGTTTTTATGGACTTGGGGAAATGGTCGAGCCAAAATAATAGCATACATTCTCTCAAGATTATTATAGTGGTTCAGCTGCGCAGCGCTGAGGTGGCGTGCTCACCTCTGGGGCCAGTGACCGAGCGCCGTCTCCGTTTGTCTTTTACCTCGTCTTTTACACTCCTCCTTTGCCTGCCCCGGCCTGCTTCGGCCTGCCCCGGCCTGCCTCCACCGCTGCGTCGCCTGTTTCCCGAGCGCCCCTGCGCCCCTGCGCCCCTGCGCCCCTGCGCCGCGGCCACGCCCGCCACGCACCGCCTCCACCCACCAAAGCTGTGCACTTTGAAACTGCTTATTGTCCTCGAGAGACCCATTCGAAAAACAGAAAGTATTGTCTGTCTTTATCTAACGGGAGGCGGTCTGGGGTGAGCGGGAGTGGAGGGGGCTAGCTTTCAGGGGAAGCAGATGGAGTGCGACGCCAGGGGGCGGGGACCAAGGCGCTACTGCAGGCGATTCCTCTCGAAGCCGAGGCCCCTGAGTGAGTAACTCCGCTATGTATTCGCCTCACTCCGTATTCTTCTCGTTGTGCCTTTGAGTGCTACAGCGCCGTCTCGGTCTGGCTGCAGCTCCAGGTCGATGCCCACGCGTGTCCACCACGGCCTCCCCGTCCAGTCCTCCTTGGTACCGTCCGCCTCCCCTTCCTTATCCTGCCGTCCTCTTGTAATCAATTGAGATTTATTTGCGCAAACACGACCGGATAACGAGACACAGAGAGGCTTTGTGTGCAGACGGTCCGGCCGGCCGGCGCTCCACCTCGGCCCCCTCCACCACCCTCCAGCCCTCCGGCCCTCCAGCCCTGGAAGAATGTCGCTCGGCCGCAGTCACGTGGAGGACCTAGAGCTCCCGGGCAAAGGCCGACCGCTGGGCTGGCTATGCACGTACTATAGAAGGTCTGAACCGTCCCGGCACCCCCTTCCCCATCTCTCTCTCTCTCTCTCCCCCTCTCTACCGTATTTCGGTGATCCTTCAGTCGGGTCTTAATGCGGGTGTTATTACGGGCCGGTGTTGATCACAGCGGCGAAGGCTCATCTCTATCCTGCGGACCTCGTTGCCGCCCCCGGCCGCCCCCGGCCGCCCCCGGCCGCCTCCTGCCCCTCGCAAATGACATTCCGTGCAGATTCGCCCGTGCGGTGTGCTACTCCGCCCGGCAATCTCGGTGTTATTAGCGACCTTCGACCCTCTGTACCTCGCCGCCGTGGTCCTGGGTGTGGACCCGGGTGGGCCCGCTGCGGACCAAATCTACGTTTGAATGCCAAAGAGGATGAGGTCCGGCCGAATCAAGCACCTCATTCGCAAGGCTGCTATGGGTTCGCTGGGGCAACATTGCGGCAGGCGTCTACCTGTCTGCGCAATTATCTTCGTCTTTTACAAGTAACGGCTCTGAGATTCTATATCCAAGCTAATGCAAAATAAGGTAATCAATCGTGATCGTGATCGTAACGAGCCGTTCTGCAAGACTATGTACTGAATACCAAAACAGATCGATGTACACTGTTTAAAAAAGGTCAGAACTTCATGGAAAATTTGTCGTGAAAAGAGTTGCGAGAACTCTTTGTGAAATCACAACTCTTCTTCGTTATCAAAAATTGATAACTTCAGAAATTATTACGATTTGTATTTTCCAAGTAATACAGCAAAATGCTCTATTTTTGACTACAAAGATGTGTTGTGATTTCACAGCTGCTTCGTATTGTGAAAGTGTTGGTAGATCACAAAATATTTTTAACAGTGTATTACAACCAATTTGATTTGCCTGTGAAGGTTTTTCACTGCAGTTGTGCTAACTCCAAACGATTGGCTGCTCTGCGGCTGTGACAATAAGGCGGTGTAAGGTCGTGTGAGAGGGGAGGGGGTGGACGGCGATGTCGCACGGGGGGAGGCGCCTGACTTATCGCCATCTAACGCCCTCTTACTCATCCCTTTTGTTGAGGAGCGGGAAAGACCACGCCATCAGGGGATCCGGGCAATAAGGGCTCAATTTGAGAATAGGGGACAAGCAACGATACAAGTTTTCTATGTTCGTCAGCATAAGTACTTCAACTTTTTTTATGATGTGTAAGAGAAGCGCAGTAAACATTACAGAAAATGTTCACATCAAAATTTTTTCACTTATGCATTATTTTATTTGCGGAGATCTTTTTGCTCGTCTTTCAGGGGCCTCTTTTCTTCAATAACAGTCGGTATCTGCACTGTCTCCGGGGCGATTTGCAAAGCTCTACTTCCCTTATTGGCATTCAGACGCACAGGTGACAGGGCCCTCCCCACCCTCCGGCCCGGCAGGAGTGCTCCCTCGCTTTCGGCATGCATCCTAAGAGGCCGGAGACGGAGCTGGAGGGCCCGCAACAGACGCCAATACAATACGTGATCGAAGGAAGTGCAAACATGAAAGAACACAAGTCGCTGCGCCGACTTCACCCCTTCAGAGGGGACCGGGCCCACTGGGCACGAGGGGCGGGTGGAGCGATGTGGAGTGCAGTGGGGTGTCTTTGGGAGGTCGAAGAGGAAGGAAGGAAATGACGCAGGATGAAAAACACGGTGTATAGCTACTCACAAATGGTCATGATCCAGGGACTTTATCCCAGCTGCGTGTAAGGCAAATCAACATTACACCAAGCGAGCGTCGTGAAAACTAGTATTTTATGTGTGTAGGGCATCCACAGGACAGTAAGAAGAAAACAATTCCCAGAATACCTTTTCTAGCAAGCGGTGAATAATAATGTTGTTTTTGCGTGCAAAATTTATGTTGCTCTTTCACCGGTGTAGAAAACCAAATGATGGTGATGAACGGGTACTTTCACTACTTTGGACTGTTTTCCGCTTCTCCTGCTCCCTTCCCGTGCATTGCGGCTATCCCCTTGCCACTAAACTTTTTTTCCCTCATAACTTTCTGGCGCAAGAACAGGCTGTGAGGGGGTGGGGGGTCGTTGGGAGCGGAGGGCAGGACACGGCCCGTGACAAACAGGCCAATCAAAGAAAATCACGACAAAAGACCGCGAAGACCTTTCAGCCAAACGAGCTCTTGCTGCTGCACCTCTCAGAAACGGTTCCACAACTTCACACAAAAGAACTTGAGATACGAGTCTCACGTCTCTGTTCAGAGCTGTTCAAGCGCAGGCGAGACCAGCTCGGTGGAGAAAAAAAGCGAAGCAAGGTGCCAGGAATGCGTAATTTAATAGCGCAAATTCGGTAGTTGACAAAAATAAAAAATGTACTGAAACAAAAAGAAGACAATTGGAACGCTCATCATCAGCATCAGACTACGTCCTGTTGTTTAGTTTGATAGCTCCATTTGAGTCATGATTTTGAATCATCGCTCCACATAACTGATGATTTTAGAGCGTCGTTCGACATTCGCTCCTAAAACTCCGAATATAGTACCCGAATAACTTTTTGCTAATATTTCCTTTTACGGAATAGACTCGCAGCCCGCCTGACTGGACAGCTCACAAGGAAACATGCTATCTAGCCTACTTTCCAAATTTATAAGCGTGAAAACATGTAGTAGTCAAAACCCTATCGTGAGCGTTGATGTTTGCTAAATAAACAGGGCACACACTGATAATCAGTGATCATCAATTATTGGTGATATGTGATCATCCAGAATTTATGTCAACCATTTGCCGTGACGAAATTGCCCGCAGTAGAGCCAATGCATCTCTCATAGCGCCTGGTTGGTAGGCAAGACCTTGCCTGCAGAGCAAACGTGCACTGCTGTGTGGCCTACCCTGAGTTTCGCAGGCGCTGGGCTCCTGTAATTTGCCCAACGAACCTGAGAAAAAAAAACGTACTTTCTGAACGATCCTTGCGCCAGGACACAACGTGCACTGGTAATTTTCCTTATTAATCATAGTGTAATTAGAGTGTACTCGTGGTGTACGTACCCCGTACAGTTATAGAGAGATAAGAAGAAAGAGAGAGGGAGGAGGGAGGAAGTTCAAAAGAAGGGAGAACAAAATAAACTTGGTGAGGAGAGGGAGAAGCCAAGGTTCGCCTTGAGCAGAAGAATGAAAGGGAGAAGTGACAGGCTCTTTATTAGCGCGTTTTCCTCTCTATTTAACTTAAAGGTGGCATGAAATGTGGGGACTCTCCGTGCCAGCGCCCGGCGGCCCAGCCTGACCGCCCTGGCGACCGCCCTGGCGCGCTGCCGTGCGAGGAAGAGTCTTTTCTTTGGGCCGTTGGGCGCAGTGCAGTGCGCTCCCCTGCCTCCTCCCCCTTTCTCTTCTTGAACTCGCGAACCTGCCATTGGCTTATTTATCATTTTTCGTCGTCGTCGTCGCACCTCTAATTTCAACCATCCATGAGCACGCCCCTGGCCCCATCCACCGTCTTGCATCCCTCACCTGGTTTACTGCTTCTTTCGGAGACTGCCGCCTCCCTCGAGTTCCGCTTTGCCCCTCTCTCCTGTGTGCCTGGTGGCCTCTGGCGTTGTGCTTTAGTTTAATTGGATCAGCGAAAGTTGGCCGATCGTAACTAAAAGCAGTAAGCCTGAAATATGTGCGAAGCAATGCGCTGCGTGGCCTGGCCGTGTCGTGGCGCTGGTAGCCCATCACACAACTCGCTTGCGTCGCACATGCGGTGGGGTGGGCCTGAGCCACTACCCAACCACGGGAACATTAAGAAATATAGCGTATAATTTTAGTTCACACTAAATCGTTATATGAACTTTTTCAGGTTACAGAAAATCCTGTACCTGCTCTTCTGCGTTTTTTAAATACGCAACATGGACAAAATACGAGATAAAATACGAAAGAAAAGCAGGTGCAGAATTTTCT
This sequence comes from Frankliniella occidentalis, assembly GCF_000697945.3. NCBI lineage: Eukaryota > Metazoa > Arthropoda > Insecta > Thysanoptera > Thripidae > Frankliniella > Frankliniella occidentalis. The sequence goes on along the minus strand of NW_026267145.1, from coordinate 629,092 downwards.
CTAACCAACAAACAAAAAACCAAACAATTTAGTGTGTAGAACGCTAGTTGTCCCCTACAACATAGAACAAAAAAATGAGTGCCGAGCAGCACCAACGACGCTCTACTCCACCGCTTCGGCTTTGTCTGCTCAACAGACCAACAGACAAACACACAGAGGCTCTTGGTTGCATAAGCCCTCAAGTATTGATCTTACAAAGCAGAAGAGTGGTCTACAAAGGGAGCCGAAAAACGCCCCGCAGTAGGCAAAACACTGAAAGCAACAAACACCAGGCGTGACTGCGAAATGAGCCCGGGGGGTCGAGGCCACGGATTACATCCGACGCATTGGCAAGAAGAGTCCTCGTCTTGCTTCCTTTTCCCTTCCTTTCTCCTCCTCAGGCGACGAGGAAAAAAAGACAAAGCGGAAGTCAGATCCACCCACCCCCACCGTGAACAGATACAGGCAGTCTGTTGTTGACCGATAGTTCGGAAGGTGCCGCGGAGAAGTTTGCGAATAAAATCGGATCGGTCCGCATTTGGAATTCATGAGATATTGTGTGCTGTTTGCACGCCGTCCTGTACTCCCCCGTGTCTGTTTTTTTACTCTCATTTCCCTATCGACCTCAAAACCACGCTTACCGTTCCGCTTTTCAGCCTCCTGCATAGCTTTCACTCTGCCTCCCCATGGCATGTGTTTTTCTCTTCCCCTCCGCACCCTCCTTGCTTTGTGAGCTGGATGCTGGATGAGTGTGTGTGGCAAAAAAAGGGGGGCATATAAGTGACATGTAGTATCACTTTGAGTGGCTTCAGAGTTAGGTATGAATCTGTTTTGTTTTATTTTTTCTAACAATGAGCTGCGACTGACCATAGCCTTGAACCTGGGGTTATCACCATGAAGTTGGCAATGGGAATCTCATCGCCAATTTTGGCAACATTCATCGTCATCGTCCCCCCCAAAAATGAGAAAAAAACTGGGAGAGACACAGAGGGAGAGAGAGAGAGAGAGAGGGGGGGGGGTAAGAAGTGGAGGGGCGTCTGTGCCCTCTTCGGAGAGGGCTGTAGAGCTGCCCCTCCCTTCTCCTCTTAGGCCGACCCGTTCCGTCCCGAGCTGGATGGAGATAGGGCATGTGGCATTGGCTAGAGTGGACCTCCTCTGCCGGGCGGGTGGCCCTGCTGGCCCTGCTGGTGTACGTGTCTCCCGAAGTATAGTCGGCCCCCTCTCCAGCCCCCGGCCCGCCCGG
>NW_026267145.1:619277-624610 GCF_000697945.3 Frankliniella occidentalis | reverse complement strand
CTTACATGAAGACCTTTATATTTTGCCTTTACAATGGTATACATTTTGTTACGAAGAGTTGTGGCATTAGTCGACTGACTTATTTTAGGTCGAAGACTCTAAAACTTATTTAGCGATTGAAATTCTGGACCACACAACTTCATAAAAAATGAATGCAAATAAGGATGTAGTTTAAAAATGAAGTAGTTTTTACTTTATAAACCAAATGATACTCAAATAGACGATGATTATTGATACCTGTTGACAACTCACAAATGGTAATACTCATCAGGTTTTTCTCAATGTATTTTTTGTTAATAGTAAGAAAATATTTTATTTACAGCTACTAAGGTTTAAAGTTTGCTCAGGCCATAAGGCTCTCGATAAAATAAATATTTAAGGAATCTAAAAGTGCAATTAACCTCTGAATGGAATGGCCTAGCTAGTCCGCCCGTCCGCAATCTCACCGGCGGTCCGCCGTTGTGGAGTCGCCAGCAGAATGACGTTTGTCAGTCTTCGCCACCCGCCGCGCCGGCGTCAGGTCAGTTGGCGGCGAGTTGACTTGACTACGAGCTTTCAAGTAACGTCCCGGGCGCCTGCCGCCTGCCACCGTGACGATAGGCAACACCTTCGCCTTCCGCTTCCCGCTCATCCGCTCGCTCAGTCTGACGTCATATGAACCCGGAACCCAGCTCGCCCCGCTGCGTCGCACTCGGCAGGGTTGAGCGGCCAGCAGACCGGAAACGCAACGGACAAGTCAGTCAACGGCTGGGAGCCGATCGAGTCGCACGCCAACTTCACGCCCGTCGTGGCTCCGAGACGTCGCGCGTGCTTACTGTTTACCTGTTGTGCTCTGTCTCTGGATTACAAATCATCATGATGTCTACAACGCCCGAAATAAAGGTGTGTCTCTGTGTGTGTGAGAGAGAGAAACGCGAACAAGAAGTCAGTATTCCTTTGCAGTATTTCTTCCCGATTGTTCCGGGAGTTCGTTCCCGGGACAGAAGAGCAGAGCCAACCACGAGCTCCGCTGTCCTGTTTTGCCCTCTAACCACAATGTTTTCGACTCTTCATCACCAGTTTTACTCGTGTAGCTTGGTTTCTTAACCCCGTTTCGTTAAATTAGTATCATTCTGTCCCCACGACTGCGGCGGTACGGTCTCTTTTGTTGTCATTCAGGAGGATTTAGTCTCGTGTCGTGAGGCGAGTCGCCTCAGCTAGCTAAAGCAGCTTGCCTCAGCAGAAACTACACGATGTTTGCACCAAGCGTCTGCTAGCTGCGTGATTTTTACGCAAGTTCGTAGGTACACATTTTCGAATGTCTCCCTGAAAATGTCTATTGGCTGTTGCATAAAGTCAACTGCTAACCAAAACAACTCTTTTCACGCTAGCGGCGTGAAAATCACGCTCGCATCTTGTGAACTCTAAATCCACCTTTATCCGGTAGCCGGCAGGCGGGTCGTCGTCGTGAACTGTTGTAGATTTTTTGAGTAGTACAAAAAACCTGCGGCCTGAGGGGGGAGCGGGGGGAGCTCTGTAGCCTGGCCGGGGGGACTATCTCTTTGTCAGTCCCGCAGGCTAATTTTTTTGGGCCCTTCAACAAGGGTGATTGAGGCTACTATCATACTAGAGAGAAGTCGACGCCACCGATCCGCTCGCCGCCTTTAGCGCAGCGATTTGTGGTGTAGTGGCGTGAGCAGCCAGCCGCTGGCGTTCAACTTTTCAAATTTATTAAGATTTGACAGAAGGAAGAACCAAAAATTAAGACAATGAAAAGTAAATGATTTTTTGATGATGTTCACAGGTCTTCCCCCGCTTAAGGGGTCACGGGCTCAGAAGTGCCGTGCGCTACGCGACGCATCAGTGAAAGGACCTGCTATCCGCCCCTCCCCAACTCTGACAGCCTGAAAATGTTCAGAAGTCTCTGCCGCTCAGTCCGCAGAAATAGAAACTACTTAGAGGTGAGTAATAGCAACAGATGCTCCCCTCCCCCTCCTCCCCTCCCCCACAAAATAAATCACAACTCGTTTTCGATGCTCTTTCGCTTTCGCGCAAACTTCGTAGGCCGTGTCGCGTCCTGTGCACTCTGCACTGCCTGGGCGATGCGGATGCGATCCGCGGGCTGGCTGGTACTGTACTAGAGGTGCTCTCTGTCGCGGTGCTCGGCCCGCGCTCACGGCTCGCCCCCGTGCGCCGCGCGCCCTCACCTGAGGGTGCCGTCTAGCCGCCGGTCGGCCCTGCACTCCCCTCTGCGCCGCACGCAGTGCGAAATGCATTCTGCTCCCGCTCTCCGTGTCATGCAATGCAACGGTAAGCCACAAAAATGAGAATGAGAGTGCACTGGCCGTCGGTGTCTTGAACCAAGTAGTGACATGTTCTTGAAAAACCAGGGTCAGCTACAAGAGCTCAGTTATTTGGGTGTAGTTTTAGTTGTTGCAAGTTTGAACAAAAACTAGTTGTACTTTTCTTGCCACCCTCGGCTCTGTTTCCGGCTACCCGGTTCACTTTTACCGCCCCAGCTCCACCTCCGCAGCCACCACCCGCCGACCAGCGCGGCAAGACTGTCAGTAGACGACCTGCCGCCGTGCGAGTGGGGGGCTCGTCCTCGGCGGTGGCGCGGGAAGGTCCAGTGGCCGCTGCAGTTTGCGTGAGTGAGATGAGTGGCCGCTACCTTGATTTTGGAGAATTCCCCTATGACTTATCTTTCATCTTTCGAACTCACTTTTGTACATGGGATATAGGGATATAGGGTGGGCAGTAGTTCGTAAATGTCGTGTGTTCGTAAATGTCTTGTGTTTAGTAGACATCGATTTTATGCCAAATGCTCTGAGAAATACTTAGACATTTTACAACAATATTGTTTCAAAAGTGGCACAAGGCGTGTGCACGTGCTCTGCCTATGGCTATGCCGCCAGCAGCTCTGCCCTCGGCTCTGCCACTGGCTCACCCCTTGGCTCTGCCCGCGGCTCTGCGCGCGGCTTTGCGGCCTGCCCGGCTCTGCCCGAGGGCCTTCACTGACAGTGTACACCCCTTAAGGGGGGACCTTTCGTAAAAACAAGTTGTCCGATTTCGATGAAATTTTACATGGCTGTTCTGTACCACAACACGAGTGTAAATATAAAATTTTAGCTCTCTAACTCAAATAGAAGCTGAGATATTGAACGTTAAAATTGGCCAAAACAGCCTCCACTATTGTAACTCTCATTGGACTCACAAAAGTCAGATCGGTCATCCACGACCAGAATTCTAGAGGGGAAGGATGCCCGGAGACCATATGGTCCCTGAGATTTATGTCATGACAAAAGAACATTGAACAATCACAAGAAAGCAGAAAAAAATCAGATCAGTTTGGGTTTTTGGAAGTGTACCGAAACTAGCACTATCTCTCGGACGATGCGTGAACTTTTTGCGGAAATACTTTAAAAATTAGAAGAAAATCAATGAGAAACAGAAAAGTGGTGTACGCTCGTCTTCATAGTGAAGGACTGCTCGGCTCTGCCCCTGGCCCCGTACTGTCCGCGGCACTGACCCCGGCTTTCACCGCGGCTCTGCCCCTGGCTTTTTCCCTGGCTCTGCCGCTGGCTCTGCCCCTGGTTCAGCCGCGCGCCTGCCTTGTGCCTTGTGATCAAGTCTAGATTGCGTTTTTACGTAAAGTTAACTGGATTTTTCACGTATCTGCATATTTTTATTTGTATCCGGCTGAATTTTGTCTTTTTCATGTGAACTTTCTATTTTTGATGCGGTTTTAAAATTCCCATAGGTTCTGTAGTTTCCTTCTAGTACTGGTACATTAACGAGAGTTACGAGGTTTGAAAATCAAAAGTGAGTAATTTAAAAGGCCCCCTCTGCATGATTTGAAAGATGAGTCGTTGAGGGCAATTTTCTTTGACAAGGTGAGACCAAACCGCCAACGAGCACTAGCCAGACGCCTGGGGCCGTGTGCGATGTGGGGCGGTCCAGCGTCCGAATCTGCTTCCAAGCCGAGCGTCTCAACCCAGCGCCCCTGATGGGCTAGCACGCAGAGAGCTGACCGATCGTCAGCAACGTGGAAAACGCTCATCTCTGCGAGCGCGAGCTTTGGGGTGGTTTCAGTTTACTCGGCAGACGGTACAGAGTTTAGCGTGGCAAAATATTTACTTAATTACTCCAAATTATTTCGATGGCAAATGGTCAGCGTGCGCCAAAGCAATATAGATAGGCAAAAGCGCAGCGATTCGTGTCGTGCTTAGTAACACAACACTGAAACTGGATCTATGATACTTTTATCACAAAAGTTTGCGATACCTCAATTTTGCGATTCCTTCGATTTATCGCTTTTATAGACATGATAACTTTTTATCGCAAAAGAACATGCAATGAAAAGTATAAGGGCAAGTTATCACAAAAATAATATGATAACTTTTCATCGCAAAGTTTAGTGTATAACGGGAGCTAGTATTTACGTTTATCACAAAAACTTGCGATGAAAAATTATCACATTATTTTTGTGATAACTTTCCCTTATACTTTTTATTCCATGTTATTTTGCGATAAAAATTTGTCATGTCCAGAAAAGCGATAAATCGAAGGAATCGCAAAAAACGAGTTATGGCAGAAATAAGGGTTAATTTATCAAAAATCCAGATTCAGTGAACATAAAGTAACATAAACATAACTGATAGTTAAAGCACCAAACCCCGTAAAAAAGGGTTGTCTGTAGGGACACCAGGTCTAAATGTTTCTTGGGTCACCGAAGTATTATGTTTCATTCACACTGGTAGTTTACGCTTAGGTGAGGGTGCAGGGCTCGGGCTCAAATTGACGGTGGAGGTAGTTGACACACGGAAAAAAATGAATTGATCGTCTGAACTAAATATTAGTTAATTTCGTGACAATCGATCAAAAAATTGTTGAGGTAACTAATAATTTGTTGTCAGGACCAAGATTAAGTTGCCAGAGCCAAGAGTTGGTCGCTAAAACGAAACACGTTTGCTGCAGGAGCCGATTCGTGGTTTGTTTTTAGAACGAATGCGTTAGCTCAAGCACCGAACAGCTTGTTCTGACAACTTAATCTTTGTTCTGAAAACAAATTATTAGTTACCTCAACAATTTTTAGATCGATTGTCACGAAATTAACTAATATTTAGTTCTGACGACCAATTCATTTTTTTCCGTGCAATGGCGAAGGAATAAGACTCCGTACGAAAAGTGTGAATAGATGGCGGACAGCGAACAAGCCGCTTTTATTAGGATGTAGTGCAGAACATCATTTTTGATGTAAGGATTTTGTCTAGTTGTCATATTCGGCTGTTCTTGAGCCCCTCTGTCGGAGGGAGGCGTGGCACAAAGATTAAGACTGTAAAGCCTGGCCCGGC
>NW_026267145.1:618313-619227 GCF_000697945.3 Frankliniella occidentalis | reverse complement strand
CCCCTCCTCCAATCCTCCCCCGCCCTCAAGCATCGGCACCCTCACCCTGCTGCCGCCCGCCGCCTCCCCGCGGCGCGCGAGCGCCTACATCCCTGCACAGAGTCTATTCACACCGATTCACACCCCTTTGCGTAAAACTTTACCCCACCTCAGCCAGCCAACTCGAGTGCTTCCTCGCCGCACCGCACCCCGGGCTGGCTGCTGCCGCCGAGGCTGCCGCGTTGTCCGCTGCTCACCGACCCGAGCCCGAACTGGGAGCCAACTCCACACTGTAACCCCACTCAGCGCGAGCACAATCCGCCGCCTGGACAAAGACGGGAGCGGCAAGCGAGACGTGCAATATCCAGCCGGTTACGGTTCAGCTCTTAAACTTAGTGACCGTAGTGGCCTATCCTCGGCCAACTTCCGTGCCATTGAGTCATCGATGCTAAAGTCCTTTAACCCTCGGGCTATGGCTCCTCCCTCCCAGCCTCCGTTCCTTATTCCCCACTATCTCAAGGTGTCCAGGTCCAGGTCCAGCCCCCCCCCCCCAACACATTTTCCCTTCCACACAGATGCGCGCCGTGGAATGGAAAATAGTGAAAAATGGTGCAAAATAATGGTGGCTGCAAGGAGGATGCACACAGTCCGGGCGCTGACAAATGGTCCTCCTCGCACACAGGGTTTTGCACGCACATGAGCGCGCGCGCGTACACACACCAGCTCAACCACAAGCACAACCACGCTAACACACGCACACAAACACACACACACACACACACAAGCGCGCGCGACCCACCTCTCCTATATGTCCCCCTTCAGGAAGGACACCCGTCCCAACCCTAGACGCGTTGAGCTGACACAACTAGCACACGCTCCCCCGCGCAGACCGAGTCGCGTCGGTCTGACATGTCTCTCCCAGTCCCGGACGCGCG
>NW_026267145.1:605632-610973 GCF_000697945.3 Frankliniella occidentalis | reverse complement strand
AGGATTTTGTCTAGTTGTCATATTCGGCTGTTCTTGAGCCCCTCTGTCGGAGGGAGGCGTGGCACAAAGATTAAGACTGTAAAGCCTGGCCCGGCTGCAAGCTGTGAGGGCTGATGCTCAGCTGGGTGGACTCCAGCTGGAGGTGCGTGTCGAGCCGGCCCCGTCGGGTGGAGGGCGAGGTGCACGATGAACCGGTGCGGCGTAGAGCCGAGAGGGGCCCGCCCCACCCAGAGGGGCGCGCTGCGGGGCTTACCCGTGTCACGGCGGGACAAGGTCGATGATTGCGCTCAAGAGCAAGCCCCGAGGGCTGAGGGGGAGGGACTGGGAGGGAAGATGGAATGCCGAGGAGAGAATGAGGAAAGAAGATTAGCAAGATTACGACGGAGAAAATTAGGGCACCGGGCTTTGCCTGAGCCTACAACTATCTACTCCACTACCTCAAACATCCTCAAATCCTCAACTTGCCCCTTTAGACCAGCCCACGATCATCCCCCACCCCTCCACCTCTTCCCCCTGGGGAACGAGTGTTGACGTACGACAACGTCTGCTGAACAAAACCAAAACAGAACAAACGGAAATAGGATGGACGTAGAAATACAATCTCGTCCTCGGAAATTACAGCTAGGCGGGAGGCGGGTACTATACTCTACTGAAATGGCTGCCATAACGCGCCAGTGATCGTCTCGGCAAGCCTGCATTCGCCGTTGTGCCCCATTGCTCTAGCCGAGCCGGGCCGTCCCGGGCCTCCAGACCAGGGGGGCCCTTATTAAAGCAGAGACAGCGGGCACATGTGGCTCACTCTGTCCCCCCACCCCCGCCCACTCGCCCCGGCTCCCCCGGGCCCCCTACGCACCTGGTGTCCCCGCCGAGCTGTGCGGAGCTGTGCTGGCGGGGCCGCGCCGCTCCAACGCGGGCCCCCGTGCTGCTTTCAGCGCGCATCTGATTAGACACTTTTGTATTCCCTTGTTTTTCTTCTTTCGTCCCCAACGCGTGGGAGCCCTAACGCAAAGAGGCCGGGACGACACCTTTCCGCCTGTTGTGCGGTGGTGTTCAAAGCGATCTCTGGCAAAGGTCCTTACTGTAACACTTATCACTGGAAAAACAAAGGCACTAAACAACACCTTTTCTGGGGCACTAAAGTCAAGGGCCCAGTTTAGTGCCTTTCCTGGGGCATTAAAGTTTCGTGCCTTTCCAACTTGTATGGAACTCAAATGAAACTAGCCAGCTAAATGTGTGAAATGTCACATTTAGTGCCCTTTAAAGGTAGGGATTGATCATGTACCCTAACGTTGTGGCAACGAGAATGTTACCTACCTTTGAACGTGTGAGTAACTAACTAGACTCCATGTGCCGGATCGCTGGCCCGACATTACGACCCAACCCTCACTTGACGCCGAGTGTAGTCAAGCGACCACATCGGGGTACGTGTGTCTGTTATAGTCGAGATTTCATCCTTCTTTTTTTTTGTGAAACGTCCACCGAGTAACCCACGCCTACGACGGGATGGCGGTAACCCTGTATGATGCGACGGTAGCGACAAGAAGTGCGCCCCGCCCGCGGTCCGTAACTCAGCCGCCCGCCACTCTCGCGATAGAGAGGTGCACGCCGGGGAAGCCGTCCGTTTGTCATGCGGCCCCGCGCGTCATGCCAGAGAGGCAAATGCGAACCACATAAATTGGAGACGGGGTGGAAGTGATTTAAAGGGGACGGAACATTGTTACGGGGGAAGCGTTCTTGGCGACCGACTCCACAAACAGACATTATTCTGACGCCTCGCGGGAGGAGCGCGTGTCGTCCCGCGGCCCATCACGTGACCGCGGAGCGTGGGGTTGTCTCGGTATCGGGACATCTTATTTCAACCCGCACCCCGTCGCTGCTGGCCCCTGCCCCGTTAGTGTGTATATACCGAGCCGGACCCCGTTGCTGCGCCAGCTAACCGGTTTGGATGACCCATTCTTCGTGATTTCCGATGTCTCGCGCCGTGCCGCGCCGGTCGGGCCGAGGCCGCTGGCTGGTCGGGCCGCTGCTGGGCGTGTGTAGAGGACGCTGGCCGCCCCCCTTCCGGAGCGCTGGACGGACGACCTCTGCCTGGCTGGGAGCTGGCCGGGGCCAGGGCGTGCTACGTGCGCATTTGGGACGTGCGTCCGAGGCCCTCCTCCGGGGAAGACCTCGAAGGGGCAGGAGGATGGGCCTCGGCCTGCTGGGCCTCGGCCTGCCGGGCCTCGGCCCGCCTGCCGGCCGCGCGTGGGGTAATAGAAAGCAGTGTGCGCACACACATGTCCACACATAAAGAATGATTGGTGGGGCGGCCGGCCCGCACAGCCCTGGGCAGGCCAGCGTGCCGCGCGGTAGAATACCACTGTACTCTCGAAAAATAGTTTTGTGCCAACCAGTCCTCGTTATGGCAACTAATAATTTATTCGTTACGTAATTTTTAAAGATGCAATTTCTTGACTCCTGATAAAATTGCAAGCCACCGCTTCTTTTGCTCGGGTGGTGGTGGTCGCTTAGGGACTTTTGGAACACACCAAAACGCATCAGAATTCCGGACGTAGGCAGCAGGCAATCCAAAAAATAATTTTAGGGTATGCTCAGTTTGAAATATAATTTAAAATGCGGAAATAGCCCCTTTGCAAGTGCTCCTAGCGCCTGGTAGGTAGGCAACATCTTGCCTGCAGTGCATGCGTGTACTGGGGTGGCCTACCCTGAGTCTCGCAGGCGCCGAGCTCTCGTTATATGCGAATGAATCTGAGAAAACCCGGCGTTTCTTTCTGGAAGACCACTTAAGCCCACGCCGCCGACACGAGTTGCGCTGCGATGAGTTTGGCGTGAGCGTGAGTTCTGATTCGAGTGTATAGGCCATGGGTGTCGTCAGACGTGCGGCGCCAATAGTACTCAAGACTCGACTAAGAGTAGTGCGCAGGTGGTACAAACGTTTTTGTAGCTTGCGGGGAAAGGAATATACGGCATTTCCCTTTCCATTCGGGGAGGTTAGGAAAAGAAATAACTCTCCATTTATAAACGACTGCATCTTTTTACATAATATATATCTTTGGTCTTTTATTTACAATACAAAACTTTTAACAACAAGTGCAGTAAAACACAGGAAGAGTTCTGGCAATCAGCACAATTATGTCTCTTTAATACATAGGCAATTAATTATAGAAAAACGAAACGCGTGACAAGCGAAGAATCTCAGTCAGCCACATTTACACATTCACATGCATTCATTATTTTCACAGTTTTAACATATTTCAAAAAAATATGCAGGTAACATAATGATGACGGAGTAGGACCATGTGTCTCATCTGACACGGATATTTCAGAACCTAGAAGAGGTTGAATTTTTTATACATAAATTTCTTTCTACGACAATGGAAATAAATGAAACTTATTCTATTTACGTTGAAGGTAGAAATAACATTTTTTGCTCAGTAGAATAGATTGAGCTGAAACACAAATGATTCAAGCAAAAGTCTAACATTCGGTAATGGCGCGGTTTACTTACAGGGCAATTAGTACAATAGTAATCAGTCTCAAAATAGTTAACGCTATTTGTGGTAAATTAATTAAAATCAACGCGTTCTTCAGCTTTTCTGTGAATCCATAAAATGTATTTAAAGACCATTTCAGTGGTAACTGCAATTTTAGCATTTCGTTTCTAAAGGGTGCAAATGCCATATGTCAATGCCATATGCCAATGCCATTTGCCTGTGTATACAACCGTTATATCACATTGCATTAACCAGCTTCACGCTGTTAAACATAGCAACAATCAGCAATTCAGAAGTTACCCATTCTAAACAGTTTCGCTGGCTAATTAAATTAAGGTATTGCACGTCACATAGGATGCCCTATGTAATTTGGCGGGTAAGAATACCAGTTTTGTGCAGGATACCTCTCAGAAAAGTATTAGAGACATAGTTATATTTTTGACTATAGAATATACATTCTGCAAGGTTGTACAAAAATATTAACCACATCAGGTCACTAACTCACTGGGCTTTGAGCGCAAAAAATACATTAAAGAGTTTTAAACAACTCTGAGAAAGGAATTTAAACAATCATTTAAGGAGGAAATAATTTTGTTATGCGGTTAGAAATTTCTGCTCCTCACTTTGGCGAGAGATTTGGTTATTCAACAATTTTAAGGTAACTTTTTTGCCGTAAGTAGCGTTAACGTTAGGCCACAGGAATACACACAACATGTACTCGAAGACAAATATAGATCTAACCAGAAAAATTATCTTAACAACGAGACGCCTTACAAAGAAGACTTTGGTACCCACTTCTCTGTAGGCGCGTAAACCAGTCGAAGGAAGGTTGTCACAACGCGTGTCCATATCACACATCAGATGCAGCTCTCTTGGATGCGGTTCGACGTCGTGATGGGCTCGCTGTGGGCCAGGGTCACCTTGGTCGAGCCGTTCATCATGAGCCTCTCCATGGCATGGACGGGGCCGAGCGAGCCTAGGGGGCCGAGCGGGCCTATTGAACCCAGCGGCGAACAGGCCGTCACCCCTTTGTGCGCTATCGAGTTGTTGCTATGACTAAAACTGTTCTGCATATATACCTGGAGAGAGAGGGAGATACGAAAAAGTCAGTGAACGTGTGCGGATAAAAGAAAGTGCCATTTCAAAAATGCGCAAAAATGCCTCAATATCAGACATCACCGCGCTACTTTCTAAACTACAGAACTCACATTGTTTATAGGTAGATTGTCCTTGGGCCCCAACGGCAGCGTTGCGTGGCCCAGTGGGTGGCCACCAGCGTGGCCCATGGGGTGGCCCAGGCCGTGGCCGGCCATGGGCGGGGTGCTGTGGAGGACGGGCGTGGAGCCCCGGTGGTTCGTGAGGGGCTCCTCTGCCTCCTTGTCGTCCTCGTCGCCGTCCTCGCCCCCGCCGTCGTCCGTCCTCTTCCTCCTCCGCCTCTGCGGTGGCGTTCTGTGTATCTTCATGAAGCCCCGGAGCGGCCGCCGTTCTGCAACAAGACGGTCGACGTCGGGATGAGTGAAGCTCGCAGAGTCCGACTCTGGAGACGGCACGACCCGTCATTACGTGCTCCTAGAAGCATCGGCCGCAGCGAGGGGCCGGGCAGCGCCAAACCACTCTGCTTTGTAAAGCAGCAGACTGCCAGGGGCCGATCCAGTTAAAACAACTTTCATTCGGGGGCGGGGACTAAGTTTGTTTGGCGCAGCCGGCGGCGGCGGCACGGATCCGCCCTGGACCAATCGGCCCGCGGCGCGGAAAGTGCTCCTCTTTGGGCGACCTTGACATCAATCCTTTTGCAGCCTCTCGCGGGGGATTTGCTCTCTCGGGATGGGATCCCGCGGCAGCCTCCC
>NW_026267145.1:602206-604353 GCF_000697945.3 Frankliniella occidentalis | reverse complement strand
CGCAGCGCGCGATCCTGCTGCGTGTAAATGATGCACACGTTCGGACAAAGGGCGTTCATCCACTGCACCCGGCTTCCTTTCCCCCACACCCTATCTCCTTCCCGATTCCAGCCCCTCCCCACTCTCCGAGAGATGAACCCCACACTCCACTCGTGAAAAGAAGAGAGAGAGAGAAAAACAGCGACTCGGCAGTGGATAGCAAGGAGGGCCAGCGTGCCACGTGCAGCAGTGTGCTGCGTCAGTGGAGGGCCGGGGCGGGGCGGGGCGCGCGGGTCGGCCCCGTAAAGATGTCTGCTCCAGATCACACGGCCTGCGCTCGCTGCGCTCGCTGCGCTACTCACCGTGCTTGCTGGGGATGATGTCCGGGTCCGTGTCCTCGGGCGACGGCGCCCCCGAGGTGATGACGGGCCCGGTGGCCCCCGAGGGGGACCTGACGATGAGCACCATGCGCCCCTCGGGGCCGGAGCCGTTGGCGCCGCGCGACGCGCCCGCGCCGGCCGCCTGCTGGTGCTTGAGCTCGGCGGCGGGCGGCCGGCGGCACACGTACAGCGCCACCACGGCCGACAGCCCGATGAGCAGCAGCGACCCGCTGATGGCCACGAGCACCATGAGCACGGGGCTCAGCGCCTGGCTCACCACGGGGCCTGCGGACAGCGAGACAACAGACAGAGTTAGTGAGAGGGCACACACACTTTTTAATCAGTGGCTTTCTGGTAAAATATCACAAGTGACATAAACCATTTTCTAAAATATTTTTAAGAGAAAAATCAGTGCCTTTCTGCACTCAGAATTTTCTTTTCTTCGAGAACATTTTGATTTCTTTAATTTTACTCTCAAAGGAAGGTGATATTAATTTTCGATTGAGGAAAAATGTTCTTACTGCTTCAAAGGAAAAATCGTGCATTTCACTTATGCTGTCTTTCGAGAAAGCCACTGATATCATTTCGGCCAACACTGCTGTAAGGAAATAAGAACCGTACAGGTATTTGCTCCGGCGCAATGCAATCGCAACAGCACGCGGAGGGCCTGCTCACACTGCTGCCGGCGGCGCCCCCCTCGCAGGCTCACATTCGCATTAGCATTTGTCACCATCACGCGTCGCCTCCAAGCGACAGGTAGGCCTGGCCGAGCGGAGCCGCCAGAGGCGCGCGTGATAAAGGAAAAAGCAAAATAATGGAAGGTCTCTGGAGGAGGAGGATGGTCTCCGCGGCCTAATGGGGTCTCAGCTGGGGCGGGCGGGGCGGGGCGGTCTCCTCATGCAACTGGAGAGGGCGGGGCGGGGCGGGGCGGACGGGAGCGGACTCCCTGCGAGCGCGTGCGGAAAGGGGAGAGTCACGGAGACGTAATTAATGCGCTTTTTCGTCCTTCCTGCCGCTCCCCTGCGTCGCCTTCGCCTCGCTCTCCGCCGCCCAGAGGAGAGCGCGCCGGCCTGGGCCCCGGCGCTGGGAGTCGGCGAGTGAGGGGGAATATCGCGGGCCATGACGTCTTCCTCGAGTGTTGTTTTGCCGTCGCGGACCTCGCCTCGGCGCCGCGGCCGCCTCCCCATTCGCTTTGACAGGTCCAGCGTGCGCGGGGACTCCTCTGCGCGTCCTCTCTCCTCCTCGGGGAGGCCGCCGGGCCCCGGGCCCGGGCCGGCCGCGCCGCGAGAGTCTGGCCGCGAGGAGGAGGCCTTCGTGATGGATCGGTTGGCAAAGTGACCGGGACCGGTCTACGGCACAAGTCACGGACACTCGATCATCCGGGCGCGAGGGGGGCGGATAGGAGAGCAAGTTAAGTGGAATCTCGGGCCGCGTCGCCGAATTATAAAGAGATTGCAGGGCGACCCCGCGCGCCGGCGCAGCAGCCAAACGCGAAGGACGGCGAAGGAGGATAACCCGCGAGCAGGGGAAGGGAGACAATTGACATTGTGGCTGTGATCCAGTAGGCGTTCACTTGGTGTGCGACCGTTATTGTCGACGTCATCGTTGTTGTGTTCGTTTCCCCAGTGACGACTCGGATCTGCGACGCGTGGCTGCAAAACGTAGCCGCGGGGCACACAAGAGGTCGGCCGCTGCCCCACATATTGTGGGACTGGGGGGACAGCCCATCAAGGGTGTTACGAGTTTACTGATTGCAGCTCTGCTTCGCGGTTGTGCCGTCCATACACG
>NW_026267145.1:599549-602156 GCF_000697945.3 Frankliniella occidentalis | reverse complement strand
AACTAACAGTCACAGGGGGAAATGGCTTCGTGTGTTACAGGTTGATAGCAAACTGTTATTATGCATGAGATAAAAAAATATTTCTTTTTTTGACCATAGGGCTACTAAGAGAACGGCTAGAGATAGAGCAATTTAAACATCACCATCGTGCTCCGCGTCGCAATTTTACCCGGAAAAGTGTTTTTATCGCGTATTAAAACACGCCCTTGGACTCTGCTCACGGAGCACTCTAACTAACTTCCTCCGGCCAGGAGGACAACTTCCGGCCGGAACATTCTCCGGCCGGAACAACCTCCGGCCGGCGTCTGAACTACGGCCGGAAAGTGTTCCAATTTACGGGCGGAGGAGAGTTACGGACGGAACTAATACGACCGGAAGAGTTACGGCCGGAAATATTACGACCGGAATTTTCACCCGGGTGGCCCCGCAGGCTCCTTCACTTCTACCCCGTTCCACCCACGCCTACCCCCCACCACCCCTTACCCCCCACTTTTTCCCCGACGCCTTTCCGTCTGAAACATTTGCGGGAGCCGTCGCGATAACGTAAATCACGACAGTACGTGAGACCATCCCCAATCCGGGCCGCGCCGCACGTCCCAGCGCGCCCCGCCCCGCCCCGCCGAGCCGTCGCGATAACGTAAATCACGACAGTACGTGAGACCATCCCCAATCCGGGCCGCGCCGCACGTCCCAGCGCGCCCCGCCCCGCCCCGCACGGGCCCCACAAAAGTTGTGAACATATTGAGGGAATGAGGTTACCCGGAAACCGCGACCAAAACTTTTTCTTGCGCCCAACATTTTTCAGGGCGCGGTGGGGCAGCGAGGGGAAACAGAGGGGGATATCGGCGACAGTTATACGCGGTGGAGGGGGGAGGGGATTGGGGGGAAGCAGCCAAGCGATTTGGTCGTCGCAACGTGGGTAGGGTTTAGAGGGATGCGGGCCGCGCAAGCCTAGCCTGCTGCCTGGCGTGCTGATGTCTGTTTCGACGCATGTCAGAGGGGTTGCTTGAAAGGAGACCTGTTCGACGGACAGGCTTTTGAGACGGAACTTGTTAAATGGGCGGGCGGATGGGAAGCACAATGACGTGGTAAATGTAAAATCTGTAGGCGGTAGTACCCCCACCACCATGCTAGCGCCCCCACCGCCACGGCCGCGCTCAACCCCACACCGCCTTGCTGCACACAGCCCTGCTGCTGTCCCGATGACGACGGGCGCATCCAACGGGAAAAGGACGCGCCACACACACCACCACCACCACCACCACCACCGACGGCGGCGTCGCGGCGCTGCGCGGCACTTTTGACAAATCGATGACAGCCGAGCGTCGCGGCGGCCCGCGATGTGACAGCAGGCTGCCGTGACGCGGCCGAACCCGCCCCGGGCCTCTGTCGTGACGCCTCCATTATCAGCGGGATGATTGGTAGGATCTGCGGCGGGAGGTGGGCGGGCCGGGGGCGGGCGCGCGGGGTGCTACAGGTCTCGGACCACCAGCCAGTGATGACGCAAGTTTTCAGCATCGTTAGGCCGGGCGAAAGCAGAGCAGGGAGGCGGAGGCGGCTGCACCCCTCCCGGCTTCCCCTTCCGGAAAAGATTCGCCCTCCGCCCGCCTCCCTGCTCCCCGTCTCTGCCGCCGCCCTGCCTCTCCCTTCCCTTCCGGTCACCATCAGGTCTAATCTTTATCGGCGAGCTGGGGCCGGGCAAGGGCGAGGGCCTCGCGGGCGCCGATCGGGCCGGAGTCATCATTTCATGACGGTCTCCCAACCTACCGCACCCCATCGACGGCCCGCCGGCCGCGCCGGCCTCACGGGAGCGGGGGGCGATTGTGCGCATCTATAAAGTAGCTGCGCTGCGCCCTCGACTCGGGGATACAGTCGATAGCCCCGGCCAGCCACTCTGCCCCGGCAGCGGGAAAGGGGGGGGAGGGGGGCAGGAAGTGCGGAGGGTAGGTAATCGTGGGGGCGGGGCGGGGAGCGGCGGCGGCAAGGCAGTCCAGCTGGTGGCGACGGGGGGAGCGGGGCCCGCCTCCGCCGCTTGCCAATTCCTCTTCCCTCGCAAATATCAACCTGTCTTGGCCTTCCTTCCCCTCGCTTCCCGAATGCTTCCCCGGGGCGCACGGCGGCCGCCGGGAGTGGCTATGTGCACCGCTCCGCACATACCACCCGGGCAGAGATTCCTCTCAATCACTTTTAAAACATTTCCCCGACGACATTCCACAGGCGTCATCGCGGTGCCCGCTCCCCCTCAGCCGGGACATGTCCTCGGTAGGAAGATAAAAGGACCCCGCACAGGAGACGCCGCGGCGGCTGCAGCGGTAGTGATTTTTGCCGGCGGCTGTTTTCATAGCCTCCCCCCTATTGTGCTCTTATGTCACTGCCTGCTTGCCTGCGGCGCATACCAGTGAGCGTTCCCCCTCCCCCTCGGGTGGCGGGTGAGCACCCCCCTCCCCCTCCCCCCACTGAACCCACCTTTCTCCTACCCTTCGCTGCTGCCCGCCCCAACCCCTTCCAAGACCCGGGCAACTTGGCATTCTCACACATTCCTGGCACGTGCGCCTCGGAGGCTGGCGTAGTTGTTTCAATCTGCAGCAGCGCCCCGGCGTGGCGGGG
>NW_026267145.1:597474-598874 GCF_000697945.3 Frankliniella occidentalis | reverse complement strand
CACACACACAGAGCGCGGGCGTGCCTCGTGTGGCGCGTGACCGGATGAGCTGGACAAACCATCCTGGCAAAACATCGATATCCTCCGGGATGTGCAGGGGAGCCCGGCGCTCGCCCCCCAAATATTCGCACTACACGCGCGCGCGCGCACACACACGCGCTCTGCACTAGTTTCATATTCTCTGGAAATCCCCCGACAGAAGGACACGGCAGGGGAACAACAGCTGGGTTGGACTCTCGCATCAAAAGGGGGAGGGATTTGTTGCAACAGAGGGCATTTTATTCTATTATTATCGCTCGTCCAAGGTTGGATATTTCCAGAGTACAAACTCCCCCTCCCCTCCCCGCTCGATGTATATGCGTAAGTATAATTTTCTTTTCCCGAGCCACAGAAAATAAAAGTACAGTACTTGTAGTCGAAACGCAGCAGCAGCAGCAGCAGCCTGTTTATAGGAGCATGACGACGCTCCTCCTCCCTCCCCGAGGGGTCCGGCGCGCTGGTCCCGACCCCAGCGGCGGCAGGCGGCCCCATAACAGTAAAGGATGCGTATTGTTTTGAACCATCGTCATGGCCAAAGTGATACTCCGTAAAACGGCAAAGGCCAATATGGCGCGGGAGAAAGGCCCGGGGTCGGGGGGGAGCCAATGCCGTGCGGACTAACCCCTCACTTCTCGGACGACAATCTTGTCTGCCGTTCCCCGTCCCGGCCGCGCAGCCGCGTGGCAGAGGCCCGACCCCGACCGAGCTTCGAGACGCACTATTCGGCCGCTTAGTTAATACTGGAAGGAAACCTACAACCACGCGTTTTTTTACCGCGCTTTATTTTTTTCGTCTTTAATGACCATTATAACCAAAATGGTTTGACATTGTGGAGTAAATATTCTCCGTAACCAGACCGTATTCCCCCCGTTTTCACCTCTTCCTGCCCGCCCCCTTTTGACTCCCCCTTCCGCGAGACGCACACCGAGCCTTCCGCCACGACGCCGCCATAGATCCAACGCGCCTCTCCCAAGTTTCTCCACCACCTCCCTTTGAATACCAAATATGAATATCGTGTATAAAAAGAACGCGTTCTATAAATTTCGCCCACGGGGATGGAAATGGGGGTCCATATTTATTACACGACGTAGCATTCGCTGTAATAACGTTACAAGCCAAAGATGGATACGTATTATTCTCATATTTTATGCATTCTCTCGCACCTGGCCGTTCTACCTGACCCCCACCCCCATTCCCTGCCCCTTCTTCACTTTTTGCACAACCCCAACCCCTCCTACTAAAGAGTCGTCCTTAACTTGAAAGGCAAACTTGACATTCCAACAAGTCTCACGCACTGCGCTGTTTTGTTCTCTACTCTTGCCTCGCCGTGCGGCGGGACGAAGCAAGGGGCTGAGGATGAG
>NW_026267145.1:589343-590574 GCF_000697945.3 Frankliniella occidentalis | reverse complement strand
GCTCTGCCGCCGCGCCCCGCCCCGCCTCGCCACGGGGGGGGGGGGGGGGCGTGAGAGGCAAGTGCGCGCGACATCCTCACTCACGCGTCCCCTGCTAGCTCCGCCTCGCGCGGCGCGGCGCGTCGAAACTTCTTCTTTATTATTGTTACGGCCCCGCGATTTGTTTCCCCTCGAAGCACAACAAGCGCGGCGGCGGCAGCCTGCGCGGCGGATATTAGCAGCTCTGCCGCCGCGCCCCGCCCCGCCTCGCCACGGACGAGTTGAACCTCGAGGCCGCCTGCCGGGGAGGCTCTGCCGGCGCTGTTTGTCTTGGCTTGTTTACCCCGCTCGTTCAAGGCAACTCCAGCCTAACTTACCCCTCCCCCCCCCCCACAACTACCTGGTTGCAGGCGCCGGGCCTCGGGGTACTCGCACGCACGCCACTACTTGGGAGGACTTGGCCACCGCCCCTACAAGAATATACCGCAGTGACACACAGAGGGACCTGCGGGGAGGCAGAGTGTGACTGTTGTTGTGGGAAACGGAAACTCTTTCCGGTCGGCGGGGTGCTCTGCTCGCTGCTCACAACACGCGCGAAAAAAAAAGAAAAACGAAAAGTACAGGGGGGATTAGAAAATTCGGCCGTGCGCCGCCAAATGTGACTCCTCCAGCCCTGCCGGCCCCTCCCGGCCCCGCTCGCGCGCTGAATGCAAACGACTCTCGAGCCGCGGCGGCGAGCCCCGCCATTGGGCCGCCGAGCCCCCCACTCCAGCGGCGCTGCGGCGAGCCCGGCCGAAGGGGAAGGAGAGAACAAACTAACAGCTCATTAAAAAGGTGCTCCATTGTTCCGGCAGAAGTTGCGCCGCGACAAGCCGCGACAACATCCATCGGAATACATGGCGACAAAAGCGAGTTGGCTCGCGAGCGGCAGGGCGGGGCCCGGCGGGCGGGCTGCTGCTCGCTCCACTGGGTCGAGGCTCCGGGCTGCAAAAACACAGCCGCTGCTGCTGTGCCGTCGCTGATGAGCCTTTTCAATTTGTAAAGCGGAACGCGGGCGAACAGCAGCGCGCACGGGATCAGCGACGTTCTCAGAACAGATCACCCCTCTCGCGATCACAAATAATTTACAAACTTCCGACGAATAAACTGATACTTTGCTTCACATCAAATGTTTGCTCGGTATTGATTTTGTGACCAATGCCTTCATTGCAAAAGTGCATTTTTGTTCCAATAAAAAGCAGGCGAAAATGAT
>NW_026267145.1:585357-588173 GCF_000697945.3 Frankliniella occidentalis | reverse complement strand
GCCTAAAGGTGTTCGAGAGGCGCCAAGACCGCGCCAGGTATGCAAATTGCGCATCCCCCGAAGAACGTCCTCAACCTCGTCACAAAATTCGCGCGCCACATTCAAACTGTACACACACTGTTTTTTAAAAGGCATTGATCATTGCCATTATTGGCAATGAAAACGCCCTCATTGCCACTGGGTTGGCAATGAAGCGCCTTTTTGGCAATGAACAGCGTAATGGCAATAAGACAAAAATAAGACCTTTCCAGCGGCAATGAACCGATCATTGCCAATCCAACGGCAGTTTTTATTGCCAGCCCAATGGCAATGTTCTGAAAGTAACTTAAAATTAATTCACTTTTTCATTGTTTGCCTCATTTTGGCATTACATTATTGCCGACCTTTTGGCATTGAACGATCATAGCGGACTTTTTGGCAGTGAACCGTCACTGCCGACATATTGGCAGTGAACCTTCACTGCCGACATTTCGGCAATGAACCGTCAATGCCGGCACTTTGGTAATGAACGTTCAATGCCACAATATGACAATGACTGAATAGCCGAAAACTTAGAAAAAGTTCACAAACTGACATCCACTCATTGCCAAAATTGGCAATGAATATTGCCTTTGTACTGGCAATGAACCATCATTGCCGCTGGAAAGGTCTTACTTTTGTCTTATTGCCATTGCATGATCATTGCCACAAAAGGTAGTACTTTCATTGCCATTGGAGGGACAGTGCAGTGTAATCAAAAGTTTGATACATGATATGGGCATGACGGAAAGCAGCCCTGTGAAACGTGATTTACCATAACAATTTTGCGCGCCCAAGTATTTCTATCACTCAGCTCAAATTGTTTCGCCATCTAATAATGACATTCTCTCGACGTCCCCTCTCCGCTTCTCTCTCTCTCTCTCTCTCTCTCTCTCTCTCTCTCTCTCTCTCTCTCCCCCTCTCTCTCTCCTTAACGCGACGAAGCCCAGAACATACGAGGGGGTTGGGGAGGGGAGGAGGTGGAGGGTTCGCAATTTGGCTGCAGGCGCGACGCAGCGTGGCGTGGCTAAGCGGAGCGGCATATCCTGTTGGCAGCAAAGTTTGCAGCATTGAGATATCGAGTCGAAGCCACACGCTACACAAAGTGAACCGAGTCGAGGTGAACCGCCCTGACGGGACCACCACCCCCAACCTCCCCTGTCGAACCAGCTGGCGGGGCAGAGGGGAAAGGGGGGGGGGGCAGCCCCGGGGCACCTCGCGCGCGCCGCAGCCATCGGAAAAACTTTGGCTGGTCTCGCGCGCGCTCGGGGAAACATAATGGCAACCAAGTGACTTATTCCAGCCGAGAAAGGACCAAGTCGGCCGCTCGTGCAAGTGGGCCCGGCCCGGGGAGGTGGGGCGGGGCCCGGCGAGCGCGCCTGCCATGGGGAGGGTAGGCAACCCGGTGCACGCCGGCGCACGAGCGCGGGCTACAGCGCAGGCTGACCCGGGTGCGCCCGAGGGTGCGCCGCGGGAGAGGGAGGGGGGTTGTTCGTTAGAGCGAGTAGGAGGAAGGGAGGGACGCAGCAATTTTATTCTTCCGTGAAGTTCTCTATGGTTATTGTGGAAAGGATATCCCGATAAACTTGTCACACCATATATTTTTATGTTGTATGTCAAGTTTTGAAAATAAAATCAAAATACTTCAGGATGTTTTTGATTGCAAACTATACAAAACTCAAAGATGAGAAGCATAAGTTTATTTTGGACACATAGACCATTTAAAGTATAACATCGTAAAACTTGGAAATTCGTTGATCACGAAAAAAAAAAAGATTCGCTGTGCCAGCTATTACATTGACTGGTATTTGGACAGGTAACCTGATAAGTTTCTGGAAACACTATATGAGCTATTATAATCGATTATTGACTGTAGCAGTCGATTATATGACTCTGGGAAATAATATGCAGATTGTAGGAACATTGGTTCCCAGAGTCAATGACGACTGCTACAGTCAATAATCGATTACAATAGCTCATTTAGTATTTCCAGAAACTTATCAGGTTATCTGTCCAAATACCAGTCAATGTATTAGCTGGCACAGCGAATCTTTTTTTTCCGTGATGGGATCGCCACGAAAGTGAAAGTTTTTCCAGAAGCAACCGGAAACTTACGTAACAGGAATATGTTTGCTGTGGAGTTCGAGAGAGGGTTGGGGGACGTTGGCGGTCAGAGCGTGAAAGGGTTAATACGGAGGTACAAGCCGCCAGGTGGGCGGGCCACCGGCGCCCGAACTGTGCGTTGACCACAATCTAGCACCGACGCACGACAACCAATAATTTAGGCGGGTCCCCAAAATTGGAGCAGGCACTTTGAGTGCTGATCCAGAAGCACCCTTTCAGGCGGGGCGTGGTGGGGCGTGGCGTGGGCAAGGGGTGCCAGGGTGGTGGAAGGGCAAGGCCGAGGGGGAATGGCATTGCGTCAACTGCAACGTCAGCGAATATGCAACAACCTCGCAACATTGGTGCGCATTCAATGATGCACCCGGAACATTTAACGTGTTACAAATGCAGACAATGTTCGAACAATGTACACGAGTCACCGGCGGTGTACGTACACGTGGACCGGGCCAGGATCTCGGTGTCCACCAGGACCGACGAGGCGCACGTAAGTGCAATCACAAGGCCCCGCCAGAAGGCGTCCACCGACCGAACATCCGGCCTCTCGCCCTCCCGTTCCCCCGCCTCCCTGGCCTCTCTGGACTCCAGGCAACGTGATACTCGGAGACAACCTTTCAAAATCAGCCCGGCATCTCGGAGGCGGCCGCAGCGCGACCTGTGTGTGGGGGGTGGGGTGG
>NW_026267145.1:578161-585217 GCF_000697945.3 Frankliniella occidentalis | reverse complement strand
AGCCGCCGTGAAAACGATTCTCACTTCTGGCTTTACACCTCGAAACAGCGGCAGCGTCGGCGAGGCAGGGCGCGGGGGGCAGCGTTAGTGATCGCTGGGCGTGGCGGGGCGTGGTGGGGCGGGGTGGGCACGCTCGACCAAAGGGCACCAGGGGGTGGGTGGGTAAGCCTCACGTCAGCCACGCAGTGCCCCGGCGGTCGACCTCTCCGGCCACGGATCCGACAAGACTAGCTCCTTTTTTTTATCGTGTATTTTTTTCCCTCAGACGAGCAGGAGGATACAAAGAAAATCACCCCTCGAGTGACACGCGGGCACGCACAGACACACGTTGCAATGCTGCAGTGCGGAGACGGGGTGGGGGTGGGTGCCTCTTCCCCTCCTCTTCCTCTTCTTTCACGCCAGGTTTCCGGAAATGACGCTTCCGGTTCGTCTGGCGTGCGCGTGGGCGCTCGCTGTTCGGCTCTCCGTGCAGTTGGCCGTGGCTGCGCGGCGGGCTGCCGCTGGCGTGAGTCTGGGGGCGTGGGCGGGCGGCGCGCGGGGCGGGCGTGAGAGTGGGCGTGCCCGGCTTACACGGCACACCCCGAAACGTTCCCCCGCGCGCGAGAGCGGTGATGTAAGGAAAAGCCGAGGCGGTAATTGCCACACGACCCTTTCAGAGCAGCGCGCCGCAGGCTCGGCGCGGGGCGGGGAGAAATAATAAATAGAGCCACTGAAAAATAACACTCGCTTATAACCTCGAGGTCGCGGCGGGCTGTACTCACCGGTGACGGGGCTGATGCCGCTGAGGAGGGCGTCTTCAATGATGACGGCGTCCGACAGGCCCTTGTTGTTGACGGCGTACACCCGGGCCTGGTACGAGACCCCCGAGGCCGGCGCCCACGACAACTCGAACACGGGCGGGCCCTTGTGCAGCGTCACGTTGTGCCTGCCCACGCGAGAGTAGAAATGGCAACGAATTAGTCGGAGAATAAATTAAACGGCAAACCACCGTGACTGCCATTGCATGTTTGTTTTCATGAGCAGTACCCAGCTCGATCTACCGTGTATGGATTTAATAAATTATTAAGAATGACCAGCAACTGATCAAAGGTGACTATATGTGACAATTTAATTAAACACGACTGTCAACTGTCACTTGATTGAAAATGTCTAAAACGGGATTTAAAACGACCGAAACACGGACGAGGTTTAAAATGACGAAAATCTACCGAAATTGGTCGAAAATGATTGAATTGGTTGAATGGTTGAATTTGACTACATACAGTTATCAAGAAGAGTGAGGACTGCCTCCACTTACCGCACTTGCATGCCGGGCAGCTCCACCATCTGCAGCAGGAACCACTGGGGGAGGCCGCCGTCGAAGCCCTCGACGCACTCGATGCGGAGGAAGCCGGCGTGCGTCACGTTGGACAGCGTGCAGTTGGCAGGGCAGAAGGGCCGGACGGCGGCCGCGATCTGAAAGACGCAGGGCCGCGTCTGCCGCCCGACCTGGTTGGTGCCGTAGCACGCCAGCGTGCCGTAGTCCTGGTCCACGGTGGGCGTGTAGAAGAGCACGGGGCTGGACGCGCCCGCGCCGGGGCCTTGGTGCTGGCGCACGTTGTCCGGCAGCGAGCCCGAGTGGTTGAAGGTCCAGTGGTACGACACCTGCGACGGGTTGGCGTCCAGCTCGCAGTGCAGCGTGATGCGCTCGCCCTTCACTGCGCCCAGCAGCTGGTCGCGGTCCTCCTTGCAGCGGGGCGCGTCTGCAACAACGACAAGGGCAGCCAAATTCAGCGGAGGAAACTTTTTTTTTTTTTTTTTTTTTGCCCTTTCTAAACGGCAAATGCATGATTCAGTTGATGCGTAGCAAAATCCGGCCTCGGCTGTCGGAAGCCTCTGGCCATCATAGCGACATCGCAGAGACCGCCCGCCCGCCCTGTGGGGGGGACATACATCGAAATCAGGACGAGGAGGGGAGGACGTCGTCACAACCACTCGTCCGCGCACTGCGCGCTCCTCGCGGTATACTCCTCGTCTCTTATATATCTCGAGCCCAGCAGCAGGACGACTCTCTGCCCTCTCTCTCTCTCCCTCCCTCTCTCTGGCACACACACACACACACACACCACTCCAAACCTCGGCCCCTAACTCTGTTTCCCGGACACGCGTGCGGCCGAGAGCCCCCATTCATTCTTCTTCGCGCGGCCACTCTCCCGTCCCTCTCTTTTCTTTGGCCTCCTCCGCGCGCGCCGCGCCGCCGCGGGGCTCCGGCCTCCGCCACTCGAGGCCCCTAATGCGGTATCCTCCTCATTCATGACGTCATTTGTCGCTAAACGCCTTTTGTGGCGAGTTTACGTGTGGCGCACTCCTCCTTCCCCCCGCCCCTCCCCCCTTCACCCGCGACCCGCGGAAGAAAAAGCGGAGGAGGAGGAGGAGGAGTGTGCTTGAGGGAAAATGGGGATAAAGCATACAGGGGGGAAACAACACGTCAACGCGAGGGGGACGCGGGGGCGGGCGAGGGAGAAAAAGTGAGCAAAACAAAGGCTTTTGCGGAGTCAAGGAAGTAATTGCGGAAAAGGGTGGGGGAGAATACATAAAGAAGTCCGGTAGTGCAAGGGCCTACGGGCGACACGCCTGGCGGGGGTGGGGTGGGCGAGGACCCCCAAACCACAACGCCGGTGGGGCATCCGAAAAAAACACGAAAAAGTGAAATAAATACATTCGGGCGTGTATTCAGGGTGGGCAGGGCGTAAGTAGAGGTAGCAGGGGGTGGGAGGGCGGGTGTCTCGGAGCGTCCCGGTGCTCCCTGCCCCCCGGAGGGCGGGGACTGCTGCCGCGGGCGCGCCTTGCAGCAGCGACGTGCAGGCGGGACGGTCTCTTTCCTCTCCCTCTGTTCCGGAGCATTAGGCGACATCAAAAGGCTGCCGCTGTGGGGGATTGTGTTTTAAAGCGCACACTCCAGTAAAGCGCAGTGCGTATGTTTACTTCCACATCGGCGACATGCCAACTTGAGCGGGCGGTCAGTTCTTTTTCACACGCACCGCGAAAATGTTATTATTTGACATCGCGAGTGTGGGTGGTGGTGGTGGGTATATGAATATTCGACGAGCTGAAACAACTCGAGAGCGCAAGAGAGGTCGCGCGCAAGAGCTCATCAAAAAGCGAAACAAAATTTGAAATTACCGGAACAGGCAACGAGGGTATATAAGGCGGGTGGGGCAGCAGCCGCGCAGGCCGGCTGCTGTTGCTGCTGGACCGCCCCAAACGCCACCTAATCGCGAGAAAGTTTGCACCTATTAAAAGGGCAATTACGGAATTGTAAGGAAACTTTTTCCGAGAGGAGCCCAGCATTAAGGCGGCAGTGCACCGCGCCTGCGCGCTAGTTCTGCGGGTGCGTTTCGCGTTGGCCGGGGGCGCGAGCAGGTAAGCGAGGGAGGAAAGGGGGGAGTTAAGAACTGACGGCAAACCTTCGGCCTGTCTTCATCTCATGTGGAAGCTTAAATGTGTTGTTGACGGGAGACTACAGGGTCCTACAGGGTGGATATAAGAGGGGAGGGAGAGGAGGAGACTGGGGCAGGGGGGAGGGGAGAGAGGGTGCGGTTGTGGTGGAGAATCCCATTTGGGGTGACAGGGCGTCTGCCGAAAGCAAAGGTAAAGTGGCAATTAACAGGGTGTTGTTGCCAAAGGGATACGGAGAGGAGCCGAGCCGGGTATACGATGGCGAATGCCTGTGCCATGCAATGAGCCTGCCCCCCCCGCTTGGAGCCCCGCAGGCGCGCCTAGGCCGCTCAGCGCCGCTCGGCTTACTCAACGACTGCGAAACGGCCTTCGCCACCACGTAATTAAAGTACAACGAGTCGAGGATACGCCGCCAAGAGATAGAGCACTACTCAAATTTCCCGACTTCGGAGTATGGTGTATGGTACATTGGTTAAAGACAGGTCCAAGAATATTCGAAGAGAAAATTGAACTCGTTACAATGTAAACAATAAATATCATAGGTGAATATGACGTCTTCAAATAAGGTTTTGTTCTAATTCGATTAATATTTTTGCATTGTTTCCAGGGAAAATGAACCTGTGCAAACAGGAAACGAATACACTTGAGACAAGGATAGCGATGTATATACAAGAGAGGGTCGTGCTATGGGTGAATTTAAGTATTAATCATAGTTGACTTGTTAATAGTTAAGTACATTTTTTTTTTCACCTATTCGAATCCTTCTTGATAATCTTCAATATCTTATTAATGTACCCAGCACGGACAGACGCCAACCGATGGCTGTGCTCCAGTGCCCGAGGTAGCCACGTCACTTATTGTGAGGAGTTGGAATCGAAAATTCAGCCTCGGGGGGCAGCTGGTGGAAGTTGGACGGCGCAGACAGTCGCCGTGGAGCGGAAGGGGGAAATGGGTGACGGGGTAAAAAGGGAGGAGGAGACAGGCGGCCGGCGATATTGCACCAAGTGACTCACAGCCGGCGGCGGGAGAGCTGAGGCTGAAAATGACGAAGGCTGCGGCAGCAACGATGGGAGAGAGAGGGAGAGAGAGGGAGAGAGAGAAAGAGAGAGAGAGAGAGAGAGAAGGGGGAGAGAGAGGGAGAGGGAGAGAGAGAGAGAGAGAGAGAGAGAGAGAGAGAGAGAGAAAAGGAAAGAGACCTGGCGCAGAGGGTACACGGAAGAACCTCGGCCAGGCACGGACCAGCTAGCTCCCACAGGTCGTGCCGGAAGAAGAGGCACAACAGAACGGAACCGAATGGGCCCGGCGTGGTGGTGGTGGGCGGCGGGGAAGACCAGGTACCACTACCGAGCCTCCTAATGACCATTTCCGTGGGCAAATCTCGCAGCGCCCGGGGCGTAACGAGAGAGAGGTGGGAGGGGAGGTGGGAGCGCCACCGCACCGGCGCGGGCTCAAGGCTGCTCGTCTCGGTGAAAATTTTAAACAAATTTGAAAGAATTATTCTGTGGCACGCGGTCGGTAGTGGGGCTCGGCGGTCGGTAAAGAAGAGATGATGACTCGTCCAGTACAGGAGTCTCCGAACGAGGAGAAGTGACGGAAGAGTGAGAGAAAGAGAGCAAGAGAGAGCGAGAGAGATAAAGAGGGCGAGGTGGGAGAGAGGGATGACGGTTGAAGGGCGAAAGGACTCTTTTTCCCCGTCTCTTCCGGTGTCGGAGGGGTGAGGCGGTAGAAGGGAGGGGATGGGGCAAGCTCCGGCTTTCCGTTTCCCATCCGTTATCGCCCTTCCACGCCGAGTAGCGCTGCCACCGCAAACGCGCGCGCGCGCGCACACACACACTGACGGTGGAAAACCCTCTGCACCGTGCAAGTAGGCAACCCAACTCAACCAACCCTAACCTTCGTGCATCAGCAGACGGTGTAAGAAAAACGCCCCCTCACCCCCACTATGGCTTCTGCAGCACCGGATGTGGACGTCAAACTTCTCTCACTGACGGGCGAGGGAAAGAAAACAGGCGTCTGTGCGCTTTGCTTCCTTCCGCACACACTCGTACCGCACAATCAGTGATCACAACACAAATACAGTAGCACGGTCGGTGTATGAATAAAACAAACGCAAAATGTTGACTGCCGCGCACTCGGCTCCCCTCCACGCACTGCCGTATACATGCACTGCTGCCGTTGGGGGAAATCTTTCGGCATGATGATAACTTCCACAAAAGGGAAGGAAGGAGGAGGAGGAGGAGGATGTTGGGGAGGAGGTAAAGAAAAATGGAAGTAAAAGGCCGGGGAATGGAGGAGGAGGAGGATGGCCTGGAGAAGCAAAAGAGGAGATAGCTCAACAGGTATCCCCGGGGAAATGGAGGTGGAGCAAAGGCGCGTAAGAGGAGGAGGAGAGAGAATGACAGAGAACGAGAGAGAATGAAGAGAGAAAGAGACAGAGAGAGAGGCAGATAAAAAGGGAGGAGAGAGGGGGACAGAGAGAGAGAGAGAGAGAGAGAGAGAGAGAGAGAGAGAGAGAGAGAGAGAGAGGCAGATAAAAAGGGAGGGGAGAGGGGGAAGGAAAAACGGTTCGTCTTATGGGGGAGCGAGCTGCAGCCGCTGCAAGATTATAATACGAGTTGCGTTCCGCGCCGTGTGCCGTCTGCGGTCCGATCGCGGTGCAAACATGCCAACAATGATAACAACGGTTCTGTGCCGCCACTGACGCTCGGTTGCGCCCTTACTGCTCTCCTCACTCCCTAAGAGGCGGATCCACACCCACTGAGGGAGGGTCATACGTAAGGAGGGGCCTCCTTGTAGACGAAAAGTTGTTGGTTTAAACCAGCACCGAGAACTCTACTTGTGTGAGCGCCATTCGTAAACACATTTAAGGACAGGTACAAGTGTGTGAATTTCAAAAGAAATTTCACACCTTTACTTCTCGAATCGACATTCACACACTTGCGTTTACCAGTTCAGCTGTAGGTGTTGCAGTGTCGTGGACGGGGGGAGGGGTCCGTTTAGCTGTTATGAGCGAAAGACACGACGAGGATGGGAAGGGGGCGGTGGAATTAAAATGCGGCTGGTGTTTGGGACAAGGAATCGGCATGCGGGGCATTAGCCTGGCATTAGCGGGAGCCAGCGCCAGCGCCAGCGCCCCGCCCTCTTTGTGAGGCTTTACATGTCTCTGCAGCCCCGCCCCGCGCCCCGCACCCCGCTGCCCTAATTGAAGGACCCAGCAGCAAACGTGCCGCCGCCGCCGCCGCCCCGTGTTGTGGGGGCAATACAATGACGGCGGCGCACTGAGGGCGCCGGGGAAGAACACCGAGAACACCGCCGAAAGATTATTTAAATAAACGTAACGCATCACGACGGAGCAGGGCAGCAGAGCGGCGCGCGCGCGGCTGCATGGCAGCGATGATGCCGCAGTGAATTAGTAAACATTTGAGGCCGCACCCTCCGGTAGTGCTGCTCTGCCTGCTCCGCTCCCCTCCCCGCGCCTTATCTCTCACCGGGGGGAGTGAAGTCGAGCATATCGTTAGGAAAGGAAACGCAGAAAAAAAACATCTCTTAATCTTGGCACTCCTCTCTACTGTGCGGGGCGCATCTCGAGGGAGCCGCTACATTATCTCCAGCCCCCTC
>NW_026267145.1:568404-572881 GCF_000697945.3 Frankliniella occidentalis | reverse complement strand
GTGCGGGCGGCGGGTGCGGGCGACGCTAAGAGGATAGCCCTAAGGTGTTAGGACGGAGTTGGGGAGAAGCAGCGCAACCCGGTCCGCTCGGGTCGGCCCGGGTCGGTCCGTCCGCGGGGTGGTCTCCGACCGGGAGCCGACCCGGGCGGCTGCTCCGCCGCTCTGAAGGGCAAGAGTGTTAATGGCCAGGATGAGCTGCAAGTTTTAGATAATAAGGGGGGGGGGAGCTGAGGGGACCAGTCGCTCAGAGGAGAGCGGGCCCAGCGCGGAGTGAACAGGAAGAGACCCCCTTCCCTCCCCCTCCCGGGGCAGAGCGCCGCTTCACACTTTAGTGCCGCCAGGGCTAACGGACTCACGGTCAGTGGGTCACGAAGACGGAGGAGCGGCGGGCTGAGAAAGGGCGGAGATAAGATAAACAGAGAGAGAGAGAGAGAGAGAGAAGGGTTAGAAGTGAAACGGAGAGGCAGGGAGGGGCGATAACTGCGCCTGGCTGTGGCTGGTGGGCTTGAAAGGGGAGGCTGCCCGCCGCTGGGCACCAACCCGTCAGAGTTTTGACTCGTCAAGTATCAGACGCGATGGTTAGCTTGCCAGGTCGGCCGACTTCCAAAGCGGTCGGAACCCCGTTCCCCGGTTCTCCGTGTAATCCTCTGCGACGCCAGCGAGGTATTCTTCGCGGAGGTGGCGATGGGGAGGCGGGGGCCGGCCGGGAGGCAAGTAGTCGTATGTTTACCCGGAGCGAAGCGGGAGAGGTTGAAAGTGCGCGGAGGCGGGGGGTGTTGTGGGCCGAGTGCGGAAAAGGAAAGCAAGGGTTTGAGGACTCGGGGAGGGGCGGGGCAGCGCGGGGCAGGGCAGTGCAGGACAGGGCAGGGCAGCTCCCCGGGGACTTCACCCCCGCTGCCCGTCTGACGTTTACCGGGGCCGCTCACTACCTGGGGCGGGGCGGCCCCTGCCGTTGCTAACACGCCTCCCCCTCCCCGAGGGGGATAAGCAGCGGCAGAGAAAAGGACGAGAAATAAATCCACTCCACACTGCCAGGCACGGCGACTCACATTCGACGTTGAGCAGCCACTTGTCCTCGATGGTCGAGTCGGCGATGGCCGGGTTCTCGGCCCGGCAGGTCAGGTACTTGCCGTCGTCCTCGATAGTCGGGACGAACTTGAGCACGCTCAGCGTCACGCCTTCCGAATCGGATTGCTGCAGAGTCTGCAAGTTCCAAGAGGTCGTCAGTGTTGCGCCAAGTGAAAGGGGCTCCTCCCCAGAAGCAGCTACCGCAGGCTCGTCGCGGAGGTGGTGCTGCAGCTCACCTTGTCCTGGTGCCGGATGTGGTGAGTCCCCTTCCACCAGCTGATGACGGCCAGCGGCCGCGAGCCCTGAGCCTTGCACTCGATCTCGTACGTCTTGTTGGACTCGAGGTGCCGCTCTCTTGTTGTTATGGTCACTGCCGTCGGCCGAACTGAGGTGAAAAATACATAAATAGAACCGATAAAAGAACGGAAGAGGGCAGCGTTGCTTCCGCAGACTTTAACGGCTTAGAAATTTCGAAATCTGTAGAGCGCAGAGTGCGGAGCAGGTCGCGATCTTTATTTGTTTTATGAAGGAACGGAGTCTACAAACGGCCCTCCTATAATGTAAGGTAAGGAAGGCCTATTTGACCACCGTAGCACAATTGGGTTGCAGTGGAAGGCACGAAACCCATTCATTAACATGGTTCTACGTGTGTGCACGCAAGACAGCATGTTCTTGACCCCTGACTTATCCAGAACATTTGCCTCAGGGCAGTGCAATTTTAATTTGCACCGATGCAATTTTCATCGGGACATGACAAAGTTCTCGGTTCAGCCGAGCACATTTACTTCACTCAACTTGTTTGGGCGTGCGACGGGGGCAATAACTCCCTTTTGATGTATACATGGTTTCCGAAATACTGGATTCCCAGTGATTCTCATCCGCCAATACTTATCCCTAAGTTTTTCTATGGTAACGCTTATTTCGACTGCTACTAATTAATTAATTAACCAGTTCCACTAGTTTTCCGCTTAATTTAGGCGATTTCTGTATATTTTGATTATTTTTTATCCTGATGATTCCCAGGCAGGTGCAGTACACATGATTCCCGGAGTTTCTGCCCCCTGCCCCCTGGCATGTGTGCGTATAATTTATTTGAACATTTTGCCGTTCAGCAGTGGTGGTCGCTCTAGCTGTTCGTGCATTTCGGAAAGGTTGGTGTTCGTGTGTCGGTTGTCGATCCACTTACGGTTGACGTCGAGCACGACAGCCTTTGCCTGTGGCATCGCTAAGTTGGTGTTGGACGCCTGGCAGATGAGCCGTGCGTGCAGGTGTTGTCGACCCACGTTGGGCAGCGTTAGCCTGTTGATGGTGACACCATTTTCGCCAACCTCCACTGAGTCGTCCAGCATGGCGTTCTCCAGGTACCACATGACGCGAGGTCGCGGTCGGCCTAGGGGAAAACATGCCGTCACGTTTCACAAACCACACCCCGTATCCCTACCATTCATCGTGTTAAAACTTTCAAAGCTTCTTACCTCCTCTCACTTCACATAGAAGAACTACGTTGGCACCTTCATTGTACGGCTGAATTAAGTTTTTTGTGTCTTTTCTCTCCGAATCAAATATCACAGGTTTAGAGGGTGGCACTGCAAAACACAAAAAGAGGGGGGGGATTAAACGGAATGAACTTGAACCTAAAAATTAAACAGAGTAAGTAAGGCTCTTACCTATGACGGTCAGGTTGACCCTGACGTTTCTGGTGGGTGAATTTCTAAAGTCCACCCGGCAGCGGTAGGTGCCCTCGTCGTCCACGTTGAGGGAGTCCACGACCAGCTCGGCGGGCGTGGTGGCCGTGCGAAAGTAAGCGCGCGGACCGAACGCCTCCGGCGAGGACCACAGCATCTCGTGGCCCTGGTTGCGGCTGCGCGCGTCAAAGCTGTGGACAGGCGACTGAATAACTAATTGTTCTTTGGAGGGCAGAAAAGGCTGGGGGAGGGGGAGGACGCCGTGGCACTGTAAATAAGTAAAAAGGACGGCGGCGGTTGCGGCGGGCTGGAAATGACTTAATCCTGGTCAGCAGTCGTAACATTTTATTCACACCTTGCAGAAGCGGGTGTGGCGAGGCGAGGCTGGCCACACTGAGGGAATAACGCGGCAACAGCAAAACAACGACATTTTCCCCACCGAAAGGGAGGAAAAAAATAACGCAAAAGCCGAGTCAATAATATATTCGGAAGAAAGGGTAGGAGGGGGGCAGTAATGTGGCCACAAGAGGCGGGGGAGACGGCAACTAAGGAGAGGGGGGGACGACGAAGAAGAAAAAGGATAACAGCAGGCTGGCATTACCGCCGAGAGAGAAAGAACATGGAAGGGTCGGCGGGGGCGTGATTCTGACCAAAACTACGCTTTTTTCATGCGCCTACGTTCGGGATAATGGCGCCATAACAATACCCGACTCAGGCCCTGGGCCCGCCCCGCCGCGCCCGCCCCGCCCACCTACCGCCTCGAGCCTCACCCCTTGGGGTCCACGTGGATGAATAATATTTTACTTCGGGTTGTAATCACGAGTCAGACCAGGGATATATATATACAGCAACGGTCGGACTTTCTTTGTCACACGCACGCACGTGAGTTACGTGTCTTTGGGTTTGGCTTCTTTCTTATCACATCGCGCGATACTAAGATTAAGACAGACACTTGCGTCATTGTCGAGGGGTCCTCCACTATCCAACTCGTTGCACACTTGCCCACACCCAACTTGCGTTGAACTCGCGTCAAACTCACAAAAACTCGCATTGACTCACGAAATTTTGCGAAAACTCGCAAATTTTGATCCCGACTCGCGCCTTACTCGTGTCAACTCGTTGTACACTTCTCATGGAAGTGGGAGACCACTTTGGCCATTGTTCCGCATCCTCTACCTTTAGAGCAGGAGAGATTCTCGCGTTATGACTGTGGTACTGCTGTAGTCGCAAGGACGTTTGGTATGTAGCAGCTTGCTTCCCCTTAAAAAGTCCATCTGCGCCGTGGGGACCGTCGGTGCTAGTGTTGGCCTTGGCGCAGACACTTACACACTCCCGCCGCGACGTGCCGTGTCCCAAGCGCCAGGTGTAACCGAGCTGTAACCGTCCCGCCCGGGGCGCAAGTATGAAAGAGCCAAAGCGGCGGTGCGAGCGAGCACACCACCTGCTGACCGCGTTGGTCCCGTGTCCCACCAACACACACACGCATACACATGCAGACGGCCCGCGCAAGCCGATGGTATTGGGGCTATTGGTGGGAGGGGAGGTGCGCCTCAGGCGGGGCCGCGGTCGCCACCTGTTTCACGGGGAGCCCCGGTGCTCTGGTCACCCAACGGGGTGGTTCCAGCAGCGGGAACTTTGATTGTACGCCGCAACATGCTCGGGGCTAACAGCAGCAGACCTTGACCCCGTGTACATACACAGGGAGAGAGAGAGAGAGGGAGAGA
>NW_026267145.1:566009-568068 GCF_000697945.3 Frankliniella occidentalis | reverse complement strand
CCTCCCCCTCCGACTCCCATCCCCCGCTCTCCATTAATGCTTCCTTGTTATTCACATGGAAAAGGTACACAATACGTAGTGAAGGGGCCCCGGTCTTTCAGTCGTCCACCAGCCCCGGCCGAGGCCCGGGCTTCGGTCCCCGAAAGGGAATAAATGAATGCTGAGTAAGAAGAAAACACAGCAAGACCTCAGCCGCCGCTTTGTTGCACGTGTGCATTTGTCGGTCGGTCGGACAAATGAAAAAATGAAAAAGAAAGAAACCAAGATATTTTCTAAAAAATAAAAATTGTGCCTCTGAAGCAGTACACAGTAACCACTGCGCAGAACAAGGGTAGACAACGGCGTGTTTCCAGAAGAGATTAATAATGCGGACCGCGAAAACATGTCATACACTGTCAATAACAAGTTGAAGCTTTTACGGAAAATTTTTTCATGAAGCGTGACGTAAAATTACATTTTAAAATTGAATACTACACTATAAAAAATGAGTGGAATTTAACCCACCCAGTGGACTAGCAACTTTGCCTACCGGTCTTGTAAAGTTGATTTGATGACCCAGTGGGCATACATTGCTTATATGCACGCCCAACGGATGAGTTTATTTTCGTTCCCAAACTTGCGGATTTAGCAACCCACTCTCGAAATTTGCACAGTGGGCATGTGATTCGCAATAAGCATTACGTGTCGACTTCAAATTCACATTGAGCTGTCATAAATTTACAACATACTGGATATACGGCATATTTTCCCCAGTGTCTAGTTCCGACTTCCTCCCTTTCTTTTCCTTGAGCGTCACGTGCATTAATCCGTGGACGCACGGCAGCCGGCGGTGTAGTTCCTCCTGCAGCGGACGGGACGGGCGCGCCCGGGGCGCCCCCGCACGAGATCAAAGCCGTACTCACACATGACGCTGAGCTGCACCACGTTGGAGCCGCTCTTGCCCTGGCTGTTGGCCGCGAGGCACGTGTAGCTGCCGGCCGCGGCGCGGGTGATGCCGCGCAGCACCAGGCTGCGGTCGCTGAGGATCACGCCGGCCGACTGGTTGTGGCTGATCTCCGCGCCCTGCAAAAGGACGGATGTGTGGGTCAAGTTTGGAATGACTTTTGTGCTTTTTGCCGAGCGGAGGTGACAAGTCTAGAGGGTGGTCTTACATCGTGGTACCAGACGAGCCGGTACACCTTGGGGTTGGCCTTGACCTCGCACTCGAAGTACACGTCGTCGCCCTCTTTGATCTCGTTGGGCTTGAGGGTGGTGCCCATCTTGATGGACACGAGCGGCTGGTCTGCAACACAAAACACACGCAGATGGTGAGCAAGGGAACAGCTTTGGACCTCAGCGAGGTCAGAGGTCGGCGGCCGCAGCAGTGGGACTCCGCCAACCTCGGCGGCGCCACTACAGCAGCATTTCACAATGGAATTGAATTCTTGGCTGATTTGCTGAGCTAGCTTTGTGCCAGCAGTCACTCACTAGGCCACCTCGAGGGGCCTCTCCAGGAGCTTTACCCTCGACCCCACCCTTGCTCCAGGACGCCCTCCTCAAGGACGAGCCCTTGTGTGCCCTGCAGGGCGCCGCTCCCGCAGGAGCTCCTCCAGGGCCGCCGCGTCCTCCAGGACCCGTGCGCCACCCCACCACCGCCGCCTGCTCTCAACAATGTGTGCAATATTTATTTCCCCTGCGATGCCTCCCCTCCCAGCCCCTCCCCGGCGGCGCACGCACCTCGACTCAACACATCGGCACGCACACGCGCAGGGGTCACTCCCGGGGCGAAGAAGAGGCCGGCCCGGCCGCCGAGCGTAATGCGGGGGGCCCAAAGAGATACAGCCGTTGTAGTTGTGGAAGAAGGGAGAAAGGGGCCGCGGCCGGGGAGATATGAAAAGAGAGTGGGGGGACCTTATCGACGAGCTTCCAGGCCAGCGCGCCACCGGGGCACCGGGGCCCGCCGCGCGCGGTACACTGGTGGAGCCGTGCCGTGTTGGTCTGAACGCCCCCCCCCCCATAACCCCCAACCATCGCCGGCAGACGGAAAATTCAGTACGCTCAGGTGTCAGAATGTTGAAAA
>NW_026267145.1:554404-557779 GCF_000697945.3 Frankliniella occidentalis | reverse complement strand
GGAACTTTGATTGTACGCCGCAACATGCTCGGGGCTAACAGCAGCAGACCTTGACCCCGTGTACATACACAGGGAGAGAGAGAGAGAGGGAGAGAGAGAGAGAGAGAGAGGGAGAGAGAAGCTTAGGGAGGGAGAGGTGACCGTTCCGCGGTGTGCACTCGGCCAGTGCAAATAGGGAAAAGGATGGAACACTGTTGGGGCGGCTGGGCCCCGGGCCGGGCGGCGGTACTCGGCCCAGCCGCGCGCGCACCCGTGCCGAGCAGTCCGAGTTGGCCTAGCGGCAAGCAGACGAGACCCCATTACCTCACCTTCCGGGCTACACTCGCTCGGCGTCCGCGGGTATTCCTCGTCCACTGTGAAAATCATCGTCGTAAGTTTACGACATATTTTGTAAATTCGACTTACAAAAAATGTTGCAAATTTAAGACAGACCATTCTTGTTCGTCAATAATTTTAAGTCGATGCGGGGTGCTTGTAATTTTACAATTTTACTAAATGTCAGAGTTGATTGCAATCAAGTCATGATTTTCAAATCGAATATTTCGTGTGGCAGAATGGCAGCATAAGTTTGACATTGGTCACTTTCGAATGCAGAATTTCGTTCTAGATAAGGCCTTCAATCCTGCTTTCTTTCTTCCAATTGAGCGAGGTAGTAACACGAGTGGACGTCGTTCGCGTGCGGATGGAAGATGATTTGTTTTCAACAACCAGAGCACAGTATATAAGATTAAATATTTAACTTTTTCTTGTTGGAGAAAATACAAACAAAACGTAGCATCCCAACTCCTGTGGACACTGCAGCAGCCTGCAGCCCACCCCGTACTTTCTCTGCGAATAGGTCGCATCACGCGTTCCTCCCATAAAGCGAAAGGTCCAAATGATCGATTTTCGGCGCAAAACTCGGCGCTACGCCAGTCGGGCAATAAGGGCGCGGCACCCATCCCCCGCGCCCCTCCAAAGGCCATTCTTCATTTTCATTGACTGAATATAACGGATGTTCGAATGGTCGTGATCACAATGCAAGGGGCCTGCTCACCCATCCCATTTTACTCCGACCCTCTCTCACTCCCTCCCTCTTCCCCAGCCATGGTCAAAAATAATAATTAGTGTGAGAGAAAGCCCAAATTTACATGTAGGCCATTGTTTGAATATAATCAGTCATAATGTATGTATTTTAACACAATGTCAGTCAGATTACCCAAGCCGGATGTTTAGAGATCTCTAGGTCGAAGCTTTTACTCGCTTACATTTTCTTACATCAGGGACACACAAACCACCAACCGCGACAAAATATGCCCCCGCAGCTGGGTAGGACCCTTCCCCGAGCCTACCTCATCGCAACACCAACAGGTGTCGATGCACACTCGGACAAACTATCTTGAGATAAATACCTCATCACTAATGCAAGCATCCCCACTGAGATGCCTGTTGCACCGTGGTGAAGGGGGTCGGGATAGTGGAGCCCAATTTCACGCCGTTACATATTCTCGCGGGAGCAGGAAGCACCGCCGCCGCCTCCCCTTCGACCACCAGAGACTGCTCTCGCAGGCCGGCAAGAACCACCCCAAACTGGAGCCTACCCGCGTGCTGCAACTGCAGCCGCTCCCTCGCGCCCGCCCACCTCTACCACCCCTCCGGCCCAAAAGTAAGTCACACTGTAAGTTATTCATAAAATCTCCATTTATGCCTCCGTTACTCAGGTGGCATGCAGGCCCCCCTCCCCTCCGCCATTCACGGCCACCATGTGATTTAGTTGCTCCTCGCTGGCATTCATTACCGGCCGGGGACGCGTCCGAATCACACCGCCTTTCCTCTCACAGAGGAGGTTCTGGGAAGCAGTAGGGGAAAGAACGACCTCCCCCTCCCCCCACCCACCCGATCCCCCCCCAAAAAGCAAGGTGATTATTCGCAAGCAGCCCCGCGCGAACAACCGCTACCGCCCACCACCCTCCCCACCACAAACGCTCTGCCCTCGAGCGGGTCGCTGCGCGGCTCCTGAATCCAGACAAACGAATGCATTTCGGGGACGCAGTAAATTTTTTCATGGCGCCCCCGCTCCCTCCCCCACCCCTCTCCTTGTGCTTGCCACCCGCGGTTGCCTTTATGTAGAGGGATATCAGGGCGCTAAGAGAGCAGCGTACACAAGGGCCGCGTAGCTCGGTCACCCTGGCGGTGTTGCGGCGTGGCTGGTACAGTTCACACTAAATTCCTTTGTACTATTTTGTAATGCATAGTTACGAGCTATGCACGTCATGACTAACGTACACAAAATTCTTACGTACGTAAAGACAATTTTCGCATGGCTATACGTAAGAAACACGGAAAAAAAAAGATTCGCTGAGCCAGCTAATATATTGACTGGTATCTGGACAGACAAGCAAATAAACTTCTGTAACCACTATATTGTCTACTCTAATAAATCATTGGCTGTGCCAGTCAAAAATTAGCTGTAAGAGCTCATCCCTTACCTACATCAGTCGAGGTTTACCTTACTGATGCAGGCAAATCATAACTTCATACAACTTATCTTTGACTGGCACAGCCAATGATTGATTAGAGTAGACAATATAGTGGTTACAGAAGTTTATGTGCTTGTCTGTCCAGATACCAGTCAATATATTAGCTGGCTCAGCGAATCTTTTTTTTCCGTGGTTAGGTAAGCTGTGCATGAGCAGACCTACGTGTAGCAAATGAAACTTCATTTCTCTGTGGATGTAGGTTGCGCCATTATCGGAACGGGGCCCTTATTATGAGGAAAACTGGTTGTTTTCACGCTGCCGCTGGGGTCCTCGGTACGTATCTCGTGTCCCGATTGAAAAAACGATCCATTCATAATTCCAGGCTCTTATTTGAAGGAAACGTGATACGTTGGATAACACAGTACGAATCACCTGTAATTGGCATGTTTTTCGGATCGATTGTGCTTACATCATACAACTTTCATTTATTTTTGTATTTGTTTGACTTTTGCAGGGGGCAGAAACTAACAGTCACAGGGGGAAATGGCTTCGTGTGTTACAGGTTGATAGCAAACTGTTATTATGCATGAGATAAAAAAATATTTCTTTTTTTTGACCGTAGGGCTACTAAGAGAACGGCTAGAGATAGAGCAATTTAAACATCACCATCGTGCTCCGCGTCGAAATTTTACCTGGGAAAGTATCCCTAACCCGTCTTAAAACACGCCCTTGGACTCCGCTCACGGAGCACTTCAACTTCCTTCGGCCAGGAGGACAACTTCCGACCGGTACATCCTCCGGTCGGAACATTCTCCGGCAGGAACAACCTCCGGCCGGCGTCTGGACTACGGCCGGAAAGTGTTCCAATTTACGGGCGGAGGAGAGTTACGGACGGAACTAATACGACCGGAAGAGT
>NW_026267145.1:553821-554354 GCF_000697945.3 Frankliniella occidentalis | reverse complement strand
GGCGGAGGCGGCGGAGGGCCGAGGCTGATGTCATCTTTGTGTTCCGGCATCACGCTGCATTACCCAGGGAATCATTCTCGCTGAAAGGGAAGCGGCAGCAGCGGAGGCGGCGCGCGCAGACTGGCTGAGTCTGCCTGGCGGGGCGGGGCGGGGCGGCATTGATACGGTCAGCCACGTTAAGCAAGGTGATTAGGCGAGGAGCGCGCTCCCACCACGTGGCCCACAGAGCGGCGAAGGCACGCCAGCAGCTAGTTCTCAGAGAGCTAATCAGTTTCTAGCTACCACAACGATGGCATTGAACGAATCCCCGCACTGCGTACACTATTCTGTCTGAAATTCCCCCTCTGCTAGAAGGTCGCGTTGGACACGAGGTCATTTTCTCTGCGAGAGTTATGAGGTATGCCACTTCGTGGAAGCCGGGGCCGGGGGGAGCGCGAGGACCGAGTTTGGGAGTATCAAAGAACACAGCGAGGAGGGAACCCAAGGCAGCTCTGCGATCAAAGAGCAAAAGGGGGTACGCATTATATTTGCTT
>NW_026267145.1:541127-544281 GCF_000697945.3 Frankliniella occidentalis | reverse complement strand
ACTTTTGCAGGGGGCAGAAAAGGAGAAGGGGGGGGGGGGACTGGGCTGATATGAGGTCGAGACCGAATTGATACAAAAGCAGTGTTATGGATTTCTTTTTCAAATTTATTCTCGTTGTTTCAGATCCTGCCATGCCGGAAATGAAGACGCAAGATGCAGAAATGAACAAGTGTAAGACGACACGGCACAGCATGCCGAGACCTAGAGTGATGCCTCAAAATGAGCAGTAAAATGTCGCCCCCCTTCGCACAGCAGATGCCAAGCTGTCCGCTCCCATCACCTTCACTCACCCACACATTCTGGGCCTCCATCTCTTTCTCTCTCGCCGTCTCGCATTCTCTCCAAAGTCCTCCTTATATTCTTGCCAGCCACGCGCTTCCTGTTTCTTTCTCTCCTTCCGCTGCTCTCCCCTTGACCCATCTGGCGAGCTCCTGGGAGGTAGGCAACATGCTTTATTCATGCCGGGGATTTGCCATTCCTCCCGTGGACCCCCGCTGGCACTCACTTGCAGGCCGGTGGAAGGAGCCCCCATCCTCTCCCCTCTTCCTACTCTCCCCCTCTGCACCCCCTTCTCTCTCTCTCTCTGTCCATCCTATGAAGCAATGCGCCGCCTCGGACGGAAAGCCATGCCTCCCCCTTTTTCCCAGACGGAACGGGGAGAAAATAAGACGAAACGAGATAACAACAGAATGCTTATCCAACACTCATAACAACGAACAACGAGCCACAGCCGCTATGTCTTCTCCGCCCACGCCGTGGTAGCGAAAATCCGTGCAAGTGGGCCCCGAAGATATCATGCTTAATTTTACTTGAATAAAAAGTAAACAATTTTTGTCGCAGAACAAGGATTTGAGAATATAACAATTATTATTAGTGTGAGAAAAAAACTATATAGGTGTGCGGTGTGCGTCATTAGGCCTTTGTCGAGATCCATCAATTTAAACAAAACAATTTCGACGTATTGTTTTGAGTGCGTACCGGGTGATGCAGAGAAGAGAAGACGCAAGTGCGAGCGGGTTTGCCTACTAATGGGGCTATGGCGCCTTACGGACAGATCGGGTAGGCAATCCTGCGCGCTCCTACGACTTATCTGAATCACCCGGTACATGGAAAATAAATATGCTACACTAATTTACAACAACCAAACGTAATCCTCTGCACCCGCGGAGATCTCACCTGTAAAGTGGCTCGCCCTGCGGGTTCCCGTTGATCTCCCGGAACCACAGCACCATGTGGACGGCGTCATCGGGGGCCGTGACGTCGCACGGCAGGGAGGCCTTCTTGCCCAGCAGGGCCTCGACGTGCGTCACCGGGACTGGAAGGGAGCGAAACAAAACAGAAAAAAAATCAAAACTCACATCACAACAACAAATCAAACTCAATAGCCGGTCGATCCATATATCGGCGTGTAATTGGGTTACGCAAGGGGTACTGACAGGTACAGCGAGTAATTGCACACGCGGCCAGCGAGCGAGCGAGCGAGCGAGAGAGAGAGAGAGAGAGAGAGAGAGAGAGAGAGAGAGAGAAGATGAGGGGAAGAGGAGAACCCATCCCCATTCACCGCCCTCAGGTACGATAGGGGGGTGATATTGGCGCGCACACCGGTGGTATCAGGGCGAGTGTGTGATGGGGGGAGGGAGGGGGGAGCAACGATACAGTGGTCATGCCACGCACACTAATACGCAAACACACACACACACGAGCCCTTCCGCGCAGCAACACACACATACACACGCAACCCTTACATTTCCATTTAGATGGCTTTATCAGGGAATAACGTGGCTGCAGTGCCTGGGCCAGTACGTCATTTGCCTCAAAAAGTAATCCACCAACGCCATTCACTGCCGTGTGTGGGAGCGTGAGAAAGAGAGAGAGAGAGAGGGAGCCTGGGAGAGAACGAGAGAGGGAGGAGAGGGGGTTTGGCGGGGAGGAGAATCGGAGGAGGTGGGGGAAAGGGGCAGCACAGCGGCACGGCACACACGCGCGCGGGGGTCGGAGGCCGCAGAACGAGAAGTAACGGAGGTCGAAGGACGCGAGGTCGAGCGGGGAGTGAGAAAGGGAGAGCGGGAAACAAAGAGAAGGAGCAAAGGGGCAGGCGAAGTGGCGAAAGTCCGAAGCCGGTCAAGCGGCTCACGGCCGCAGCGCCGCAGCGCCGCCGCCTGCAGTGGCGCGCATAGGCCGCCCGCCGCGCCGGGCTGCAGGCGGCCGGCCCACCGCGCGGGCGCTGAGCTCCACGGCCCGCGCCACCCGAACGTCGCGGCGCCTCGAGGACGCTGGTCGCAGTTCTCCCGCGATTTAGATAGAGCCTGGCTCCAATGTGGCGAGCGGAACAACTGGGAACGTTCTGTCTTTACACCTGGAGGCACGCAAGTAGCGATGTTGCTCGTATACCCACGTGAAAACCACAGGTATATGGAGACCTACGGTATCAAAGTGAAGTGAACGCGGGCGGACGAGTCGGGCCGGTCTAGGGGCACGGCGATGAGGGACGTGCAGGAGGCGCGGGGAGCGAGGAGGGCGCCAGCCAAGGTCGTCTTCAAAGGCACACATGTAATGTGATGTGTGTGAGCGAGTGTGTGCGTCGAGTCGGGTTCCAACAACGCTTCACAGAGTGTGCGTTTTCATCCGAAATAAGCCATAATCAGCGTCTGTGAGAAAGAAATTGCGAAAGGAGGAGGAGGGCGCCGTGTGCGAGGGAAAGGATAGAGCAAGGTTAGGGACCCCCCGAGAGAGCGCGAGCGAGCAAGAGAACGCCGCGGGACTCTAGCCTCGAGCAAAAGAACGCCTCATTCACGAGCCAGAGCGGCGCAGCGCGCTCGGGGGAGAGGCCTCAGCGCGGCGTGGCGTGGCGGGGCGGGCGGCACTCGGAATGCCATGATAATTGCGCACACTGCCGGGCGTTGTTTAATCTCCGGACACAAGCGCGCCCTGATTTATGAGATGCGCTACTTATTTTGGGGGGGAGCGTCGCTAAATTACATTCGCGGCGATGATGTTGCATACCACACGGGGGGAGAGGAGGTGTGTGCGGTCGCTATACGACTCAAATTACAACGCGATTTATAGCCAGCCCCCCCGCGCGCTCCTGGAGGAAGGCGGTGCGGGAATAGCAGCTAGGCCGCTCGCTCAGAGGGTGGGTGGGGAGAATGAGCGG
>NW_026267145.1:525110-540992 GCF_000697945.3 Frankliniella occidentalis | reverse complement strand
AGAGAGAGAGAGAGAGAGAGAGAGAGAGAGAGAGAGGAAGGGAGAGAGAGAGATTCAAAGAGAGAGAAAGAGAGAGAAGGCAACATAAAACCGGCGTGGTGAATAAGCTTTAAGTATACACTAGCGCGGCTCAGACGCAACGCAGACCGCAAACACGCGCCGCGGGGCGTGAAGCTCGCGATACGGATGATAGGACTGCAAGGTCGCGGGTCGCGGGGGCGGCCAGCAGGCCGGGCTGCAGCGCTGCAGTCGCGCCAGCCGCGCGGTGAGACCAAAGTGCCCCTGGGCGATACATTTCAAAGCGGGGACCGGTAATGAGAAGCCATAAGTCAACGATTCGCGGTTTTATTAACGCCGACGACGAGCCGCCGCTGCCAGTCGCTCCCGCGCGACTGCTGGGCTCGGCTGGGCTGCGCCGGCCCGGCCTGGCGGTAGTGCGGCGAGGCAGAGCTGTTGGAGGGTAGGGGCAGAGGAAAACCGCCGTTCGGCCGTTGGTTGGAAAAATTAGGTCAGCGCCCTTGCTCCCCGCCCTCTGGTTCCCTCTGGTTTACGGTTAGCACTCCTCTGCGGCCGTTATGTCGCTCTCGCTGTCGAAGTCGGCGTCGCGTTTGATATTGCCAGCGACGCCTCCCTGCCAGCGCCAGCGCGCCATGTTGCGATAAC
Organism: Frankliniella occidentalis; assembly: GCF_000697945.3. Lineage (NCBI taxonomy): Eukaryota > Metazoa > Arthropoda > Insecta > Thysanoptera > Thripidae > Frankliniella > Frankliniella occidentalis. The sequence goes on along the minus strand of NW_026267145.1, from coordinate 540,329 downwards.
CAGTTGCACCAGCAGCCTTCGCCGCATCGCGTCCGAGCGAATATGCTCCGCGCGCCGCTGTGCGCCGCTGTGCGCCGCTGTGCGCCGCTGTGCGCCGCTGGGGGTGACAGTGTGCCGGCCATGACGAGAAGCAGCTGCGCGCCACGGCTGCTGTTCGCCGGGTTGTGTTTCGACGACTGCGCCCCCGTAACCCCCCACCCCCTCGGGCCCCACCACTACTGCCCCAGCGCGTAATGGCACACTTCGGGAGAAGTTTTGCAGCTTCCTGTTGCCACTGCCTCCACACTAACCCTACACCCCCTACCCCCTTTCTCCCTTTCTCCCTCCCTCTCTCCCGCTCGACACCCCCGCCCGCCTCCGTACCGCTAGAGCCACCATCACTCTCCCACTCATACGTGCCACGGGGCGGCTGAGCTGCCAGTCCTTCCGAGGGCCTTAAGAGGCGGGGGATGGGGTTGGGGGCGGAGGGTATCGGGGTGGCGGTTGGAGACAGAAGGGAGGGTGGTGGCGGGGGGTTCCGTCCTCGCCGCACCGTCGTCACACTCAACAGCAGCTGCTTGTCACCTTGCAACACAACACGAGCGCGCGCACCATGTGTTCCTTAACGCGTGGCCGGGCAGCGATTGTGTGCGTGTGTGTGTGTGTGTGTGCGCGCGCGTTTTGGTAAAGAGGGCGAGCACAGGGGGTTATAGAACGTAGAGATAGGGCGTTATAGTGATATGGAATAGGGCCACTATACTACGCATTTTCCGCACCAATTGCGTAATAAGAATTCTCCCTTTCTCGCGCGTTCTCTATTGCTCCCTCTCTCTCACTCTTCTTCTCCTCCCCTTCCTCTTTCACTCTCCCAGTCCCCCACGCTTTTCATGCACCTCTCTCGCTCTTTCTGCCCTCCTCTCTCGTTTTACCCTCCGCACTTTTTCAGCTCCCCGTTTTTTTCTTCACCCGCCCTTCGTCCTTGCCGCGGGGCGCGCGGGGCAAACGGGCCATCCTCGTCACCGCCCCAGCTGGGGCGGCAAAGCGCGCGGCACCACCTGGACCATGACGCGAGTACCTCATAAAGAGTACCTCTTGTGCTCCGCGGCGCCACCTGGACCATGACGCGAGTACCTGAACTAGTACCTCTTGTGCTCCGCGGCGCCACCTGGACCATGACGCGAGTACCTGAACGAGTACCTCTTGTGCTCCGCGGCGCCACCCGGACCACGGACCATGACGCGAGTCGCGAGTACCACATAGAAGTGCCTCCTGTGCTCCGTGGCGAGGCACGTGGCACCACCTGCTGGACCATGACGCGAGTACCTCAACGAGTACCTCAAGGAGTACCTCCTGTGCTCGGTGCAGCTCGGTGCGGTGGAGTACACGGGGTGCATTATGCAGGCCGCGGCCGGTCACAACGCGATGCGCTATTATTACAAGTTCGTTATTACAAGGTCTTGAGGCGCCGCGCCCGCGCCTCATGCATATTCCACAGTGCTAAAAATAAAATCCACCCGCTCCACCGCGAGCCGAGCGGCCCGGGGGCCACAACGGGAAAAGAGGAGAATGGAATTTGGACCCGGTGAGGAGAGCATTCAATATTTCAGTGCGCCGCTACCACCGCCGCCGGCCCCGCCGACGACTACTCCTCCTCCCACTCCCTTCCTGCTCCTCGCGAGCTCGGGGAACACCACCACCGAGACAGAAATAGGTTGCGCAAGATTCTAAACAGCGGCGCACCAGCCGCCCCCCGCGCACTCGCGCGCAGCAAGTCCTCATTCCTTTTTGCCAGGAGCGACTTTCCAGTTCCAGTCGGCTTCCCAGCCAGCCAGCAGCCCCCCTCTCACGCCCTGGAGGCCCCTGACGCAAAGTAAAAAGCCAGCCCAGAAAGGGTGACGTTAAAATAAAATTACTCGCTGCTTTACATGACGTGTACCACAGCAGGCCGGGCGGCGCGTATCATTATAGTACTTCACACTTCACTCTCGCCCACGCGGCCAGCCAAAGTTCAGGGGCCTCGGGAGGGAGGGGCGCGGAGTTGGAGAGAGTGACACTTCGAGCGCGGGAAGGGGATGTGCGCACGCGTGGCCTCGTTACGGGGAATAATTATTAATCATGAATAATTCAAGAGCAAGGTCGAAAACCCTTGGCGTCACGTGAAGATTACCTTCATCGAACACGAGCCCTACATAGGTTTTCCAAGGTCCATTCAATCCTTCCGTACTCAATTATTCTGATGTTCACATATTTTCATACCGACCTTAGCGACTTGTGAGTTTTTGCTTCATCCCCACCACTCCTCGACACACCACTGCCTTGCTGCTCCACCATCCGACATTTACAATTAAAATCCCCGCCGCTCTGCTCCGCTCCGTTAACATTCTCCGAGTGCGGCGGCCGGTCTTTTAAGCCCTCCGGCCCGTGTTGTCCGTCCCGCACGCGACGCTTCGACCAGCCATCACGGCGGCCGGCGGGGCCCTCGCTTCCTTATCGCCCTGTAATTTTAATTTTAGTTTTCCCCGGCGGTGCGCGCGGGCCGAGCGAGGAGGGGGGGGGGGCGCTACGAGGCCCCTGCGAACGGAGTATATAAGGGTCTCCTCGAGGTTTAGTGCAGGCCGGCAGTCGACGTGGCCAATATGGCTGTACGGGGGACTTTGTAGTGAGATCTATATTGGTCCCGGCCGCCACACTATTTCACCCGCCGCCGTGGTTATTTTCATGGCCGCGCGCTGCCTGTTTCGTTTCAGAGGGAGGGGCCCGGAGCCGGCAAAGGTAACTTTCGTTTTATTTGACACATAGGGCGGCGAGGAAGTGTTTCAGGAGAAACGCTTTACGAACGTCGCATCTACTGACACTTTTGTACAGTGTGCGCAAGAAGTACAGGAGGCCCCCGTTTCGGATCCCGCGCGAGGAGGCGACGACAGAGTGGAATCCTTTAATTCTCGGTAACTTCCCACCTCGAGAGCGCCGTCCCTCCGCCACAACAACAGTGACATTATCTGGGCATCAGCGGGGCGAAGGTCGGGCGCGGCAGGGCGTGGCGCGGCGAGGCCAGCAGTGATGGTGGTGGAGATAGCTGACCTTGCGAAACTCCTGGGCCGAGCCGGGCGGGGCTGGGTAAGGCCAGTGATTGAGGTTTCCTGCGCACTTTAGAGAGCCTGGCCTCTCTGTCCACTCCCCTGGCGCGCCGTGGCGGGGCGGGCCGCTGCTAAGTGGGCCTCGCGAGAGGTAAGTAAGGAGTGGCTCGGCTGGAACTACTTGAAGCACAACGTTGTGGCCGCTGGCCGCAGTAAGCACAGCACAAGCCACCCTCTCAAATATTTCCTCACGCACATTTCTGGCGGTACATTCCCACAACAGGAAAACAAACAATTTTGCGATCGTTCCCTCGCCGAAAACGTCGGCGATACTTTTATTTTTATTTCACTGATAAACCAATTTTCTTTTAACCCAAAAACAGTCTAGGGCGTTTGTCCTGCATTTAACTCTTGTTGGAAGAGTGAAAGTGCACATTTTACACTTCAAGTGCACAGCAATTAAGGGGGCAGTAGCACTTCGAGGCGGATTTTAACAAATTTGAGGAGAGTTATTCATCTAAAATCCGTAGTTTTCATCGGAAAATTTTTATCCTAGTTCATTCTACTGAGTCTTATGTACTAACAAAGAAAAACTATACGGGATCACGATCTGTCAAGTACTGTAGCTTAAATCGTGCGCGCAAGCAGGAATTTTTTTTAGATAGCTTGCGCGCACGATTTAAGCCACAGTACTTGACAGATTGTGATCCCGTATAGTTTTTCTTTGTTAGTACATAAGACTCAGTAGAATGAACTAGGATAAAAATTTTCCGATGAAAACTGCGAATTTTAGAACAATAACTACCTTAAATTTGTTCAAATCCGTCTCGAAGTGCTACTGCCCCCTTAATTGTTGTGCTGTACACACTAAGAAATGTTTACCAGTTGAGTTGCGCAGCACGTGATTTATCAGTGCTCTATTTAGGTTATCGGCATCAGCCCTTCACATTAGAAATGAAAAGTCTGCCTGCACAGCTAGAGAGTTGTGGTACACCTTTAATTGATACAACTAAATCTGGGTCGTAAGAAAAAAATTACTTCCTAAAACCCACTCCAATTTAGTAACCCCAATTTTAACTTATTACGGTCGCACCAATTAAATTAGGTCAGCTAGACTAAATTATTTCATAGCCATGGATAAACTATGTTTTCCGGACCTAAAATTTCATCAGTTTTGAATTTGGTTCTGTAAGCCTACATGGGCTCCTGGGTGTCGTGAAAATCAGTGAAATATATTTAGTCAAAATATAGTTATTGGCAAAACGACTATTTGAAAAGGGATAAAGTGTCGTAGTATCTTTAAAAAAACATAAAAGAACACTGTTTTAACGAAGAGGGTGCTCTGCATTGACCTAGAGTAAATCGCACTCGGACGGTGCTGAAGTACAAAGGGTCCATAGGGAGCGTACCCTCCAAGTTGCGCGCGCGCAGGCCGCTAGACTGCTCCACAGAACTCGGGGCGTGGCGGGGCGTGGCGGGGCGTGGTGGGGCGTGAGCGGTGGTGCCATGGGGGCGTAGCCGGGCCAGCGAGCCACCGCGGGGTTTTATGTCCACGGCCATGTTTATGTGGGAATAGACGCCCCCCCGCTCGCGCCTTATAGCAGCGCGAGGGCTGCGAAGAGAGGGGAGAGGAGGGAAAGGGGGGGGGGGTGCAGCGAGGGAGAGAGGGACGAGGAGAGGGGATGGAAAAAAGCGACTCAGCGACAAGTACGGACGCCTTGAGTCCTTCTTTCCCCCCCGAGCACCACCACACCACCACCACCACACTACGGCCGGGCCGGCACGCATGCAAGTGTGTATGCGTGTATGTAAGCGTGTCGCGGGGAGTGGGACGGGGTGGGGGGCGTGCCGCAGTGCGGAGGGCGCACATGTGTGTCTTGCGGGGCTCGCACGCTTACAGCACGCTTACAGCACGCGCGCTGCCTAATCGCTATTCTCTTTCTGTTTCCCTCCGCCCCCCCCCCCTTTCTCTGTATCGCGCGGGTCGGTGCCGTCGCGCGCGGGGACATCCGCGTCCGGTTTGGGGGGTGCGAACCGTTTGCAGACATGAGCCCGCCCGCACCCGGCCCGGAACGCTTCAACCGCGACTAGTAACCAGACATGGGCCCTGCTGTTATCAGGGGCCAGCCGGCCACATGTCGGGAGGGTTGAGGTGTTCCGGAATCATGTCCAAGACCTACGGGGCTGGGACGCACTGTTAAAAATGCTGTAAGGAAGTACAGTTGGCGTATGGTGCGTCCTGTATCATAGTAAAAAAAACATCCTGGAATTCAAGTAGATTCCTTTGAAACTGTCTTAAAATCCAAAATCCAAGTCATTTTTTAAAGTGTATATTTTATGTATAGGCCAGACCGGCCCTTCACTTACAACTGAAGGGGACAACGTGTTTCTGAAATCTGGCACAGCGCGAGTGAGTGGCCCGATTAAATAAATAAAAAAGAAAGTGAGAAGTGGCAGTGTGGGGGTGAGATTGGGGGGAAATAAGGAGGGGGGGGGCAAGCGTATAGCACGGGGTCGTCAGCCCATGAGCGAGGTGGCAGACTGAAACACCCTAATTATTATTGGAAGTCGGCTGCAATTTATAGGGATGCAGTCACGCGCGCAGCAAGCGCAGCGGGCCGGGCTGAGGCGTGCGGCACGCCAGCCCGCGCCCGCCGGCCACTCTTCCGCGTCTCACCCGGGTAGGTAGGTCGAACCTGGCGAACTCGAACTGGAAGTGAACTCGAGCGCTCTGGCAGGTGTTTTTTTCCCCGTAGGCATGACCCTGCAGCACACGCCCGACCAGAGAGGCCACTCCCGTCCACGTAAATCCCTCTAATAGCGCGGCGTCCCTTGTTTGCTCGGGGAGGCACTAGGGGCATGTAAGCAAGCACTAGCAAGCCACCCTTCAGCACCCTCCCAGGTGGACATCGGAGGCATAAAAGTGCGTGTGCGCGCGCGTGTGTGCGTGTGTGCGTGTGTGCGTGTGTGCGTGTGCGCTGGCGCGCGCTTTAGTCGAGGGACGAGAAGCCTACTTCGGTAGGGGGAATTGTATGCCTACACTTTTTGGGGAAGGGAACCAAAAGAAGTGCGTTGCAAACAGGCAGCAAGCGCGCCGTGGTCATCCTTGCTTGGGACAGCAGTAGTGCCACACAAGCTACGACGGCTTGTTTGAGTTGGGCCCTTCTACACACATACACACACCAGCCCCGGGGCGAGGTGGAGCGGAGCGCCATTAGGGGGACAGTATTAGGCAGGGTCAGCTAGTACGGAACTACAGCCTCGGGAGGGGTGCAGATGGATAGACGGAGGCCATGGGGCGGGAGAGAGGACACAGAGAAAGGCAGAACACGGAGGGAAAGGAGAAGGGTGTAGGGAACGTAACTTTATTTCAGTCCAACTGGAAAAACTAAGTCAGGACTTTGTGCCTTGGTCGGGGATCAAAATATTCGTTCCTTTGCAAATTGTTATCATACTCCTTAAATGGTGCTAGTGCCCATGATCCTTTTCAATTCCTAGGAAGTTTACCCTTACATGAATTAGCAATAAAGTTTAAAATATTATTATTAATTCTAAACGATCTTAATTTGTTAGGTCCATGGAGCTATCTTTACCACTATAATTTGCAGACATAAAATTTCCTGGTAACAATTCGTCCTAGTCTGACTCGAACAAAAAAAAGCAAGTTTATGTTTCACTTTAGTTTTGCAAGGGAAGTAATTGTGCCCTTTATTGTGCTCATTTCAGGCAGGGCACAGCCTGCAGTTGCATTTTCTCCTCACACGTCTTCCCTGCCCCCCAGCAAGGCAAACACTCATTACACTACACCTACTGGTGCTTGGACCCCACCACTCACCACTATTGGCCAACTCGCCTGACTCAGCACTTTAGTCAACCCCGCCTAGGCGCGCCTGTACTCAGACTCCCCTCCTCCCAGTTTGCCTTGCCACCATATCCATCGCGTACACATCGGAAGGTTTGATACAGCCTTGCAACCATGTTCCCATCCACCCACACACTGATGCGCTCACTAGGCACTAGGCAGACTCTCCTGTCACCCCATCCGTTACAACTAACAGACTTAAGTACTTTGAATTTTACGTCTGCGAACTTCCAGAATCCAGAAGTACAAAAACTTAAGCTACTGTATGGCTCGATTCGCTACTGTACTTTAGATCTAGAACTACACTAATTTGCAGAGACTATACAGAGAGCAGCACAGTCCAGTCCTGGTAGTAAATCGACGCTCATTTTGCGATCTAGGAACGCGTGGGTCTGTCCGCCCCCGGCGGCCCCAACCGCCCCCTGTCACTGTGCTTGTCTGTCTGGGGACTCCATCCGTCCAGCCGTCACAGTCTGATAAGCCTTGATGGCTGAATACATCTCACACTTTGGACAGCTGCTGCTGGCGCTCCAGGCGCGTACGACAGAGACGGCAACTTCCCTCGAAACAGCAGGAGAGACGTCGCTCACTCTCTCTCTCTCTCTCTCTCTCTCTAGCTCACGATAAAGGGACAAACTGTTTCGCACCAAACTTGTGCAATCGCGCGACTGACCGAACACAATGCGGAGCACGTCGAAAGTCAACAGCGCGCAAAGGCGACCGCCGCGCTGCGCTACGCTACTCCAGTCGGAGAACGACCCAGGGACACCGCGGGGGTACCAACCACAGGCAGGTCCGCAAATACACAAACACACCGGCGTGCTCGGACAACACTATTACACTATTCATATTTGGCGCGACAACTGGGGGAGGGGTTGGCGAGCGTGCGGCCGAGGTGAAATCCCGGGTCCCAATTACATCTGTACGTGCGTGGGGGGAGGGAGGAGGGTAGAGTTCGGGGAATAACGGACGCACCCAGGGCCCCGAGGGGGGCTTAGTGTGGGCAGCCGAGGGGTAGGGGGGCGGGTGGGGCAGGGCGCAAGCGGGTCTCAGATGGTCTAACAGGACGCATACATGCGTCCCTGTCCACTGGACGTCGGGTCCCCCTTCCTCCCCCTGCCCCCTCCAGGCTGCGGTTGACACGGGGCCCCACGCGCGCGCGTTTGGGGGGCATGTGGAGCGTCACGGGGGGCGCGGTGTCCCCGCAGAGGGCAGAAACACTGAGACATCTACGACAAGGGCACTCTTCACACACTGTTAAAATAATGTTGTTGTGCTACCGCCAAATAATGTTCTGTCAAAATTGCCACAGCCACTCTTTTGTGAAGGGAACAAGACAGAGTATACGAAAAGTGCTTGTCGACGGTTCTGGTAATGGACCATGGGAACAACATTCTCCTAACGTGCTTCCTTCTTGGAGGAGCACCTAAAATACTTTAACAACTCTCCCTGTCCCCCCAACAACTCTCATTTCGCGTGTCCATGTTCGCAACACGCAGCTTGAAACTAGGTCCAGTTCATCCAATGCAGGGCAGTAGGTGTGGGCAATGCGAGTAAACATCCTAACAAAAGCGTGTTATTCAACTGCTCTGCGAGGTGAGAGTGTGAGAGCAAGGCAGAGAAGACAGAGAGCGACAGAGCCTATGACGAAGAGCGAGGGAAAGAGAGAGAGAGAAAATTGCGAAGAGGAAGAAGGGGAAGGGGTAGGAAGTGAGCGGTAGACGCCCATTCAGCGTGCCAAAATATTTCTGAAACAGTCAAGGGTAGTAGTTTTAGAAAGCAGGGGAAAGTTGGTGCTACTGCGGCCGGGGATAAATTAGTTGTCCGGCAGACAGGGCAAAGGGAGGCACGGGAGGGGAGGAGAAACTGAGGAAGGGGGAGGTAAAGAACAGAAAGAGAAATATTATTGGGAGAGGATTGGGGCCACGTCAGCACATGGGCGGGACAACAAGCAGTGCGACGACACACGTATTGCTAAGCTCACGCTCACATAAAAAGGAGGACGGGAAAAAATAAAACTGGCGGGTAGAAATCTTGTTACGCACTGAGAAAAATTTTTGGTGCCCGGCACTAAACACTTGTTTAATGCGTCCCACTTTGTCCCCGTGGCAAAACTTTTAGTGCTGGCCAATAGAATTTCCGAGGCGTAGCAATAACGGTGTTTAGCGCCAGGCGCCAAACACGTCTTGTGCTAGGCTGAGGTGCACTTTGTTTGATGCACGAAGTATGCATGATTGAGTAGTTCAGATGTCACCGCTAGATGGCACCACTATCGAAATGCGTGCCTTGTATCTCGCTGGGTGCCCCGGGTGCACACAGCATCACTTGCTTGGGCAGTTCCCCCGGATTACGAATGCACTTTTCATTGAGGTGCCGCCACTTGTCGCCATTTGGTACCATGGCGCTGATTTTTGTACGGAGACTTATACGGAAAGTGCAAGGCTATTCCACCCGTATGACAATTTACTCCACTATTGCACTCCCTGGCTATAGAGTTTGGACCAAATCCAGTAAAAATATTGTCCGTGTCATTGTACCCAGTTTATGTTCGGGGAAAAGTTTTAGTTAATGCCTGAACTTGCATATTCTTTAGTGCCACTGCCTGATCTATTTAGCGCCTGGCACCAAAGCCGGCGCACTAAACGCCTTTTGCCCCTGGAACTAAACACTTTAGTGCGTCGAAAAACTTTCGACCTGGGCACTAAAGTTTTAGTGCCTGGCACCAAAAATTTTTCTCAGTGCGAATTCCAGCAGCTTTGGACGCCTCCCCTTCCGTTGTTTTTTCTTCTTCTCAGTATGCATGTCTCTGTCTACGTCAGTGTGTCACCTGTGCATTGTGCAACCAGTCCTGAAACTCATAAGGTGCAGGACATTCGAATTACGTCGGTGCCGAGGGGGAATCCTCAAGATAAAAATTAATCCAAATCTACAGAAATCACTTGAGCGGAAAACAAGTGTAACTGGTACAAATTAATCGAAATAATCGTTTTCTACCTCTAGAAAACCGAAAGAATAAACACAAAGCGGACGGGAATCACTGCTGGGAATCAAGTATTTCGGGAATCATGTGTACACATCGAACGAGAGTTATTGCCCCCTCGGTCGGCAAACATTAAATTTGTGTGTTTGAAGATAGAAATGTTTAAAATATTAGCCAAAATAATCGGAATTACACTGCAAAAAATTATAACAGGTTATGCGGCTAATTAATTTTCCAGAAACGTCTGTTATTCGAATAACAGCATCGCTGTAGTTTTAATGGTTAAAATTTGGTACAGGGAGCAATGTACAGGACCACTGTACAGGCAAAAGCGGACAAAGCTGTCTACAGTGGAGCCGTCTTCGTACCATGTACCGTGTAAAACCTGGGCTTTCCGGTGCTACAGCAACACTGTACTCCGCGTTCTGTACCCTAGGTGCAGTGGCTCAGAGCGGCATCTACAGTAACGCTGTAGATCGTTCCGTATCAGACTCTAATTTTTTGCAGTGTAGGAATTAAAGTGGGTGTCCTTGTTCTCCGTGACGAGCCGGGGCTAGCAGGCGCCGATACGGGCCGAATGTTCTCCTCCCTCCTCATTAGATAAAATGATAGGGAGATGGTGGGCGTTGCACGACAACATTTTTTTTAAAGTGTAAAAAGAATGGAGCTAAGCCCTGTCGGGAGAAAGGCGGACGGTGGGTGGGGGCAGCAGCGGCACCAAACAGAGAGAAATATAATAAGTGATGACCCTCCTTTTCTCCCTTTGAGTGCGTCGCGGGCGGGACGGCAGAAGCAATTAAAAATAGCGAGAGAACGGCCGCGGGGGTGCGGCTCAGCGCCGAGAAACGGCTGGGGATTGTCGCGTATTTTCATTTGCGCGCCTTTCACAACACACACGCGAACGGCAGGCAAAACCTCCCGCCCACAAGTTGGCCGCCCCCTGCCCCCCTCTCATCAGCAGACTCCTTTGTGCGCGCGCAGCGCCCCGCCGCCACCGCCGCGCCCAGCCCTCCACGGGACTTCATTATTTGTAAGCGGCTTCCTCAGGTTTCATCCCCCACTTTCCGCGCCATCCCTTGGCCCGGCCGGCCACACCGCCACCTCAAGCGCCCCCGGGCACCGCACCAAGGTCCCGCCCAAATATTGCGCGGCGTTTCACAGGATGCCAAGAGGAGAGAGCCGAGCGGCCAATATCAATGACATTTATGGGCACTTCACTACCTTTCATGAACATAACAGTGCTATTTTCAACTTTAAAATCATGTTACTTTTAGGCAGTCCCCAAGACTGTCTGTCTCTACTAGAGGGCAAAGGCCGCCCCCCACCTCTCCTCATTCTCTCCATAGCACAGAGCGGGCCCTTGCTTAATTTACACTTAAACGCCAATCACGACACAACTTATGCAAACCAATTTAAGGCGAGGGGCCCACCCCACCACTCGCAAAATGGGTGTGCAACGAGTTGGGCAGTTTTGAAGCGAGTTGCAGCAGACGAGTTTGGAGCGGGTTGCAGGGGTCCGACTTTCCGCGGGTTGGATTGGATTTTCCGCGAGTTGGACGTGATTTTCCACGACTTTGGACGCGCGAGAGAAGTAAGAACGTGTTGGTGAGTGCGGGACCTTTGATTTCAGGCCGTCAAAACTGAATGCCAAATTTGATGTGTTTTGAGGTATACATCCCAATTGCCGCCCAGCGAACGGGGTCCGCGTGGCAAAGGAACGCATCGGCGGGGAGGCGGGCGGGGTGAGAACAGAAGGGAGGGACAGGTGCGCGCCAATTACTCACGCAGTAACAACATCGGCCCGGCACAGCACGGCTATGAATACAAACATCGTCCATCAATGTCGCGCCGCGTCGCCGCCGATACGTCTCGGAGGTGCCGGGCCCGGCCGGGCGCCAAGGGACGCGCCACCCTAAGGGATGCGCCACCCTCAGGGATGCGCCACCCTAAGGGACGCGCCACCCTAAGGGATGCGGCACCCTCAGGGATGCGCCACCCTAAGGGATGCGGCACCGTGGGATGCGCTGCCTTAAGGACGCACCTCCTTAAGGACACGCCCCCAGAGCGTGCCCCCCGAAGGCATGCGCCCCCTAAGCGCTGCGCCCTCTACGTCTGCGCACCCCAAGGCGTGCGTCCCCCAAGCGCTATGCGTCCTCCAAGGCTGCACACCCTACACTGCCAGATTCCTGCAAAGCAATATGCTTAGCAGAACTGCGAAGTATTGAGATCCTTTGTAACTACGAAGCATGTACTTTGAAATTACAAAGTAGTGCTTTGCAATGACAAAGACATAAAACTCGCGGCAAAGCATCACTTTGTCATCAAAGTAAATAATGTTTCGAAGTCACAAGGGATCCATATACTTCGCAGTTCTGCAAAGCATTGCTTAGTAGTAACTTAACAGAGTAGAGCGTGCGTCCCCAAAGTGATGCATCCCTTAAGGCATGAGCCCCTCAAGGATGCACCCCCGCGGGGTGCGCACCGTGCACTGCACGCTCCTACATGACGATGCGCCCGCCCATTACGTGTAGTGGTAAAAGGCTTGCAACCTGGACAATTTCTCACGGGGAGGCGAGACGAAAAGGGGGGGGGGGGCTGGCAGCGCCCGTGGGAAGCCCCGGCGGCAAAAGCAGCCCGTGCAAAGGAAATATTCAAGAGGACACGACACTCGATGTGGCGGCCGGCGAGCTCCACACATGCATGCTGACCCGTGCGCGTCTCTGGCGTCCATACTACTCCACGACTCAGCGTGCGCGACGAGAGGGCTGGTCATGGTTGTGCGCTTGGTTGTACGCTTTAGCGACTTTGCTGACAAAGAAGGTGAACATCTAAACCAAGATCTGAACAGTGTTGGGGATTGTCCAGAAAGTAGGTCCGCTTTTTCTTACATTCGTTACAGGAGCTCCGCGCCTGCGAAACTCAGGGTAGGCCATCCAGCAATGCACGCGTGCTCTGAAAGCAAGATATTGCCTACCCACCAGGCGCTATGGAGCGTGCATTGGCTGAAGTGGGCAATTTCGTAACAGCGGAGGTACTTTGTAGACGATCCCTTCCTGTATACTCGCTATGTCATAAACACCTAGAAAGCCATATGTTCGATGCAAGTGAAATGCATTTCTTCCGATAGTGCAAGTGCATTTTGGGATCGCCCAATATCGCCTTTTACAAGTTCTCATATTAGTAGAGTGCAATTTAGAATATAAGTGGAGTACAATTTTTTACTTGAATCTACCGATTTCTGGGTGCACTTGCTTTGGTCATAAATGGTTGAATGTGTCCACTCTCAGGCCAAGGCCAAGGCCTTCAAGTCAAAATGCTAAAAGCCTTCGACAGAGTACTACGAGTGACCCCCTACATCCCTCGAGGGCGATTCGCTGTGGGTGCTCTCCACCAGCCTCATCGGATGCAGTTCAGCCAACATACCTGCAACACACGGAAGTACAAGGGCACAATTAGTGGCTAGCCTGGAGAAACACACCGGGAGAGGGGAGCCAAAGGAAAGAGAGGAGGGGGAGGGTAGGAAGAGAGAGCGGGAGGGAAAGGGAGCAGGAGGGGAGACCCCTCCTAGTCCATGTTCTTTGCTTCACTGTCATTATTTCCGAGGCGCACGAGGGTCACGCTACTATCGACCAGAAGCGCCAGGATTGGCGCTGCCCGTTTGACAACGACCGTCCACAACACAGAATGTCCTGTCCAAGCATCCTGTCTGTAACAGCCTCTTTATACCGCCATAACCAACCCTTATGGCACCCCCTTCCTCTGCACTATGAAAGAGGAAAAAAAGGGTCTTTTATGGCAATTCGACCATGTTTTTAACTCTCAAAATAATTAACTCTGCCCAACGACGCAAGTTTACGTCAGAAAAGTCCAATCCAGGCTCCACAGTTGAAACGATGTCTATTTTTTGAGGAAAAAGGAAACTTTGAGGAATTTCCATATTTGATGAAATTTTCCTCTGACATTTAGGTTCTCCTCAAAAAATGAGGGAATATCCCTAACTAAAGTAAAACTCAACCACGTCTTCTTTCCCCACCTCAGTTTTAGAGATTATTTTCACAAAATCTGAGAGTTTTTCTCAGTTATGAGAGTTCCTCGAACTTTTCCCCTTTTTCTCAAAAAATCAAATTTTGATTCAACCGTGTACTTTCTGTTTAGTACATTTCGAATAAAATAACGCTATGAGAATGGTTTAAAGCCGAACTCGCGCCTCCGATGTTTACTTTTAAAATTGACTGTTAGTCTGACCTTTATTTTCTCAGGGCTTTTTCCCAACTGCTACGACTCCGGTCATTTAAAATTCAAAGTTAGCAATAACACGCGACTACCTGACGATGCAACAAACTGCGGAAATGCGGTAGGAAAAGGCGCTCATTGCAACCTGCGCTACTCGCCAGAGTGTAAGTACCCAGTCCCTTAGCATAGCCAGCCCTCCCTTCTCCCGAACTCGAGCGAAGACACCACGGGATGTTGCAGGCCAGCAAACCAGGTTCACACGGAGATCTTGGCACACAGCGACCACCTCGTGGGTCAGGCCCCGCCCCCACCCTCTCCACGTGGCTGTGGTCCAACTTTCCGGCTGGGAGGCTGCGCTGGCTGGACCAGGCAGGGGAGGAGGAGCAGAGGCTGAGCTCACTAATGACGCGGCCACCAGGACCGCGAGGCGCGCTGTGGCCTGGGGGTGGCGGGGCGGGGGCGGGGGAGCAGAGCAGCGTCAATGCCAAGACATTTCGCAATTAACACTTTACGGGGCAGAGGAGGGAAAGTGGAAACCAACACCAAGTTAGCGTCATGGGGCGGGTGGGCGGCCACCGGCGGCCACCCACACGGCACGTTCACAGCTCTCGGCCGAGTGACCGTGATCTCCAAGCAAAGACCGAGGCAAAGACGCGTGGTCGCAATGCAAATCAAAAATTAGTTAACGCGTTTTGTTTGTTTTCCCGTTAATGTTTTCAGAAAAGGGTGCGCGCGGCGGGGCCAGCCGGTAGAGGCTGTTCTGAAATGGATTAGGGGCACTAAAAGTAAGCTGCGTTTACATTTTGAACGTTGAAAGTGTGAGTTGCACCCATGTAGAGCACAATATACTAAAAGAAAATATTTAAAACTATGAAAATTACTTGTGTATGTCACATACTACACGCTAATTAAACCCTTATGCAATTTACTGTGCATAAACAGTTTACGCATAATTATGTACTACTAATTGTGCAAGTATACTTATGGCTGTATAAAATTCTGCATGTTTATGCACAACACAATGCACACGCACATAGACAATTGAAAGATAATGTGTATGGTTTCCCACGTTGTCAGCGTTCACACTC
>NW_026267145.1:514763-515670 GCF_000697945.3 Frankliniella occidentalis | reverse complement strand
AATGTGACAGATAAGTTTCTCATCACAACAAAGTAACTCTCCAAAAAAATAAATAAGAGGCGATAAATCAAAATTCAATTGAAACTTCAGTGGTAAATTAGTTAAATGTGACAACTGCAAGTGCCGGGGGTGATCCTCGTCTTCTTGTTGTCACTCGCGGCGTTTCCTGCCAACTCCAGGACGGCGGCCAAGCAGTCGGGAGCATAAGCACCGGTTTCTGCTACGCGAGCATTAGTTCGTCGTCGTCGTCGTCGTCCTTCGTCCCGAACAGTCTATCGCAATGGCTCGTACTCTCGTACCAAGCAGACCGCCAGGAGGGCCACCGGAGGAACGGGACTTGGAGTTTCCCTTGACATGTTTTAGTAGGTTTGGGGTAGAACGACGAGACGACAACGGTCGTGAGGACGGCGGAAAGTGTATGAGAACTAGAGAACTGAGTAAATGTGAAAGTCGAAGCGTGTCAGTGCGTGGATTTCATACTTCATTGTCAAATAGCTGAGGCACTTAACCTATAAGCTTAGACCAGCAGTAGTAGCCCATTCTCCACCCCAGCACCCAAGTTGGCAAATTTTACAAATTTACCTTAAATTTTGGTTGGACATCAGAGTGTTACATGCCTCTTTACCAAAATGTAATCATACAATGACTGCAAGCCACCACAGCCATCATGATCTTCAAAAATATGTGAGTTATTAATTTACGACGGAAAATGTTTTGATTTTGGTTTGCCATGTAGAAGTGATTCAATATTTATTAGACTGAAAGTTATTAGTCATGGCTTTCAAAACACATTTGTTGACAAGTAATTAACATGATTTGGGACATCGTATTGTCAAATCCTGACAATCTAAACATAAATACGGATTCAATTTTTAAAATAATAAATTATATGGAGCGAGAATTATCA
>NW_026267145.1:509425-514713 GCF_000697945.3 Frankliniella occidentalis | reverse complement strand
CTCGGGTTCCTCTATGCCCCCATGCCCATACAGGGTATGCACGCCTGCAAAATAAATATACGCGCCTACGCACAGAGCAACCCTTCACAGGCGGAAACATTGTCGCACGGTCCATCGCGCCACGAGGGGGGCCGGCCGCGCCACCACGGCCGCGCCACCACGGCCGCGCCACCACGGCCACGCGTAGTGCCCTGCAGCCGAGGGTCGCTAAAGTCTCTTTTGAATGGGCGTGTGATTTGTATGGTGAGCCGTGTCCGGCAGTACTGTAGTGAGATGGCTCTTGGCTCAGTGTCAGAGGGGCTGTTAATAGGGCCGCGCACCGCCACGGGCGCCACGCGGCGCCACAACAAATGGGGGGCGGCCATAAATTAGAGGCGCCGGCGCCCCCGCCCCCTCAACCATTTCCACACTCCTCCCGCGCGCTCATCGGAAGAGAATCATGTGTGTACCAGTGCACACGCCATAAAATAACAATCATTAGCTCATCACGCGTGCACATGGGCAAGCGGCGTCGCCTGCGTCCAGCCCTGGACTCTTTCGCCCTTCGTCTAGTAATGGTAAACGAATTCGAAGATACCGAAAAACTAAAACAACCACGTATTCATTTGAAAGGGCGAATGATGAAAAAGAGGCCAGCACATAATTGGAATTTTCATCGAGCGGAAATGAAGTAATATAATTCCAATACCTCTTATTACAAAACGTTAACATACCAGCAGCACTCCGCAACCACACTGCTAATGGTGCTAAATTGGTGTCACACCCCATGAAAGTGTGGCGCGGACCGTGAACGTGATACGGCGGTAATAACACAAGGCGCATTAAGACATTACGTGAAAGGGGGGCCTAAATGCGCATGCTAGAACAGGGGCAACATGCAAATCGAACAACGGCGCACACCTGGAAAAATGGATTACCATCAGCTTCAAAAACCTCTCCCACACCCACCCTACAAAACAGAGTGCATTGCCCTTTTAGTATGTTATATTGAAGTTAACCCCAGACCAGACGCCTCTTGACATTTATTTTTTGCCCCCTTTCGCCACTCTGTGCTGAATGACAATTTGTGAAGTTATCTCGTATCTAGTAAAGAAATGTTATTCGTGAAACTTTTTTTCGATAAAAAAATTGAATATCAACAATACTGTTGCAATTTATATTGAAAATGTTTATCATTAAGCTAATAAGTTGATAGTTTATCAAATCAAAAGTCACTAAGGGATTGAGTGCGCACTAGGCAAAAAAGTCATTAACACCCTCTTTACATTATTACCGACATCGCGCACCTACAATCATGTGACGGTGATTTATTGCAGTGAGTTTCAACGACAACAAAAACAACAACGAACACAGAAGACTGAAGAAGGGGAAAGCGAGGGCTAGCTAAGGTAGGGCTGCAGTGGGCACGGTAGAGTCGAGATTTACTGCCCAACTAAGAAGGATCAGCAGGAGTGGTGTGGAACGAAATGCGTGCGGTCCAAACAACGGAAGGACCCCCGGAGCGCGCAAGCCACACTCTCACATGCCCACATCCCGGGCCAGAACTCCCTCATTTGCTAAGCCGTAGGGGGTAGTGCAGCGATCCTCTCCGAGCCGGAGAAAAAAGGAGAGAAAGGAAAAGAATGCTGAACGTACACTCGGGCAGAACCGCGCGCGCGCGGCCAGTTCATTTCTCCTGGCGAGGTCACCACTCTTTGCCCTCCGCTCTTCCGAGCGTTGCGTCCATCAAACAGTGACGCCCCGCGCGCCGACCGGAAAAGTGGTGCCTCCAATTTGGCGGGAGAGAGCGCAATAAAAACAAACCGAGTGCAGCAGTTCTGCTGCCAAAAGTGAATGACGGAAAACCGCGCGCGGCAACGCCACATTAAGCTCGCGCTTCCGGCGACACACCAGGCATGCCAAGTGGCCTGAACGACCAACCGACCGAGCTGGCCACCGGGCCGGCCACCAGCGCTGCCAACTCTGCGGAACAAAAGCGGGCTCGCGGGCGGGCGGGGAGAGAGAGAGAGAGAGATGGGAAAAGGGAGGGTGGTCCAGTGAGGCATCCATCCGGCATGGCGCTACATGCGGCTATAGCTCATGGGTAAAGCATAACAAGACGGCGCTGAACTGATGTAACGAAAGAAGGAAGTAAAGTATTGGAGACGCCATCACAATACTCATCCATTACTGACTAGATGTGCGGCTGGCGGCGTAACAGGCTTCGCGATATCCCGCGCAACAACGAACCTAGCATACATCTTCCTACACCACTGGCGCGACTCCAAAGAACAGTTAAATGGCAGGAAGGGGGTTACTTCCGACTCCATTCTTCGATTTGATACCTCATTCACCAACTTCAAAAGAATATGCTACTTTTTCGGACGCTTTTGCTTTTTTCGAGGATTGGTCCAACTTTGAACTAGAACGCCCACACTGACGAACGTTCCTTAAAGATTAAAGGGCGTGTCCACGTAACTGTCAACTCGGAGGCGTCAAACCAAAATTCGAATTTTCACTTCGTTCAAAATCCCTAAGTGCAGCACACAGTCCAAAGTTTCTAATTCCGGTCGAGTTTTCAACACATAACCGGTTCCCGAATCGTCACAGCCGTCAGAAGTCGAAACTCGCAAAAAGGTAAAAAGAATATCGATAAAACGCACTTTTTCAACTAGCCAGACGACGTCAAAAGCATCGTTTTGAACCGGATTTCCGGTACCGGTTGTTTTGATCGACCCTTCCTGTGGGAGGTAGCCACCTTGGGAATGAACCTGCTGCAATATTTCTGCCCTTAAATGTCAACGAAAAATGTGTTTCAACAAAATGTCAGTCCGTGACGAAAAACATGGATTTATTTGTCTAGGGAGCACACCGCAATATCTAGCGAAAATTCCTTTCGGATCCTACGTTGGCACATTATTAGAAACAAAAAATCATTTAACTTTTTTTTTGCCGCCCCGATTGTTTAGGAGCTACACGCCGTCACGGACTGACATTTTCTACCAAAACGCGCGTTGTCACGGACTGACCGCCGAAAATGTCACGGACTGACCACGATTTTCGAGATACTTTTCCGCGCTTTCCTGTCCAGTGTCCGCTGCCGGCGAGGCTCTGGGTTGCCCAGCGTTCAGACCGAGAGGCAGCCGCACGACGCGCTCTCGGCGTGACGGGGAAATAACGAACCGTTTTTGTGCACACCTCTATTTCTATTTCAACACTATTTCAACTATTTCAGCTATTTCAATGCTATTTCAGCTATTTCAATGCTATGTCAACTATTTCACAGCTATTTTAGCTATTTTAGCTATTTCACAGCTATTTCACAGCTATTTCAATTCGTCGTGTCCGTGCAACAACATCCTATCTGTTTCGCTCAGCCGCAAGACCATCCTATCTGTTTCGCTCAGCCGCAAGACCATCCTATCTGTTTCGGTATGCCGCAAGACCATCCTATCTGTTTCGGTATGCCGCAAGACCATCCTATGTGCCTTTTTTGGGTGTTTTGAGTTGAACATACCTTCTTATAGATTTTAACACGACGCGTCTTTTTCATTTTATAATTTTTCTTGTTAAAAATCGAGAAATGGGGCAATTTGAACAAAATGAAAGTATCCTAACTGCGGTCGGGTGGCGCGAGGCCGTGCAACAGTATCCTATCTCGAGGCTCGCCCGCTGCGCGTCCGGCGCGTCGCGGCCGAGCGGAGACTTCAACTTTGTTTCGACTCGCCCCTCGCCCTCGGAGTCCGTGTTGTGTGTGGAGGTGTGGAGGTGTGGAGGCGTGGAGGAGGTTCGGGCTGGCCGGTGTGAGGAGGAACGTAAAAGAAAATGTCACGCTCAAGAGCAGCGTTGCTCGTGGCGCTTGCCCTCCAGAGAAATGAAGGTGAGGAACGTTATATTTATCTTTTTGGGGATTATTCATATTTGGTAGTTTTCTAAAGTGCATACCAGGACACGCAAACTGGTGGTTTTGGTTATGCTTTTCTCATTAAAACGCATTCATCATCTCTCATTGCACTGAAACAAAATAAAATCCGGCAAATAGTAAATTTTTTGATTCATTTTGCTGTACGTAACGTACTTTGATCATTTGTTGACCCTTCTTGTATGGACAGCCTCTCAGTTTGGAGGTTAGGTCCATGTTAGCCCTGAAAATGCGTTATACTTGAATTAAATGTTCTTAATCTGTTTTAGAACAAGTGCCACCAGAGAGCCCATGCCCACTGATGTATTCTGAGGAAGGATTCATGGAGTTTGAAAGAAATGTGCTTCCAGCCAACGCAAGTAAGTGATTTAACTATTCTTAAACTATCATGGGCTTCACAATGTGGTTCAGATTCACTAATTTGGTACGATTATTTCACAGAGCCTCATTCTAAAAGAGTTGAAATCTTACATACAACCCCTACAGATGGAAAGGATAATAGGAAACAGCGTGCACCTCGTAAGTTTCTGTTGGTAGTTTTTAAAGCTGCACATTATTTTGTTATTTTGATTTGCCTCTCTGTTAACTTTTCTTTTCTGTCTAGTGAATGATCTGGCAAGCAGCACAAATTGTGACTATAAAGCGACACCCTCAAAGGAAAAGTCATACCCAAGAGTTGCATCAGTTGAAACCGATGAAATGCGCATCACAACAGATCAGGAGAACATCATCACCAAGGAGCGAGGTAACCAGATATTTATCTCTCAAAATGATTTAAATTAAATTGAACATTTTGTTAATAAAATCCTGTTTACCCATTGTAGATCCTCCAGCTAGGAGAGAACTATTCAAATATGTTGACTCCAATGGAACATTAACCCCTATGGATACGTTCACTGTTCTCTCTTCAAATGGATTCCCTAAAACTACTTCTTGTGACACTCCCGGTAAGTCTGTTTTCTATCAGTTTTAGGAGGGTAAAGGCAGCGTAACTCTTGAGTTAAAATAGTACAATTATCTATCTAAAAAAGTAATGTTTTTAGTGTTCTTATGGGAATATGGTATATGGATTACTATTCATTGTCTTCCAGATGCACCCACAACAACAGATGGAGGAATAACTATTCTTAATTGTTCATCTCCAACATCTAATCCCACTTCATCAGGGTTTATGGATTTGAGCACTGAGATGGAAGAAATGTCTAGTATGTTGCCTTACATTTTTTATCCTTTTAAGTTAAAATTAGCTTCAAAAACACTAATAAGTAAGTAATAGAATTGGTTACACAATATTACTCATTTATTACAGATTATTTGGATCCTGATTTTATGGATGCAGAGATAACCCGTGTAAATACTTCTGCCTCTGCCATGGAATTCAACACTT
>NW_026267145.1:498218-507275 GCF_000697945.3 Frankliniella occidentalis | reverse complement strand
TTGCAATAACTTTATATAAAAAATAACAATGAATCGCATTATTAGAGCATACCTCTGCGCATCTCTCATCTCTCAACTTTTCTTGATTTTTCTGATTTTTGCCGAATTTTACGCATTTTTACAGATTTTTACGGAATTTTACTGACGTTTACCTATTTTTACGGATTCTTCAGGGTTTTGACCGATTTTGACGGATTCTTAGGGGGTTTTGCCGATTTTCACGGAATTTTACTGATTTCTACGGATTTTACCGATTTTGACCGATTTTGACCGATTTTGACGGATTTTGACCGATTTTGACCGATTTTGACGGATTTTGACGGATTACACCGATTTTGACGGGTTTTGGCCGATTTTGACCGATTTTGACGGATTTTGACGAATTACACCGATTTTGACGGGTTTTGGCCGATTTTAACGGGCTTTGACCGATTTTGAACGATTTTGTACGAATTTTGACGATTTTGACCGGTTTGTACTGATTTCGACCGATTTTAACGGATTTTAACCGATTATTATGGGTTTTGACTGATTTTTACGGATATTGAGCGATTTTTAGCGATTCTTACCGTGTCTTAATAAAATCGTAGAAAATCGCAGGTAATCAGAGAAAATTGGAGGAAGTTTGGTAAAATCGGGAGACGCACACTACTGAAATAAATTTGTTACTGCCTTAATTTTTGCGATAAAAAGTTATCGCAATTAATTTTGCGATGAAAAGTTATCGCATCCTGGATGCGATGAAAAGCTATTGCTAAATTTTTGTAGTCATCATCGCATTCTCGATGACAGTGTTGTTTTACCAGTGTGAGCGAAATGTGAGTGATGAAAAAAGAGGAGTTTCCTTTTCGTCAGTCCGTGACGACAACTTTGAGACTTAAATGCGTTACTATCTGAAAAGATACAAGTGGCGCACACATGTCACTGGAAAGCCCCTGTTAATAGTTATTAACTGGAACATTTACGAACCCCGAGAAATCTCGCGTATATTGTACAGAAACGAATAAAGTTCAAAAAACACCTCTAAAAGTCAGTCCGTGACGCGTGGACACGCCCTTAAGGAACAGGGCAACTTTTTCTCTTTTTTCTAGTGTAAGTATAAGCAAATTCACAATGAAAAGAAGACAGCGCTGAAGAGAGCGTAAAAAAAAGATAGGATATTATTTCCAGGCAGCGAAACAAACAGGATTTTCTTTCGGGGCAGCGAAATAGATACGATGATAATGTTGCACGGACGCGTAGCATTATAAAAAATCGAGCATTTCGTTATCTTAATTTGAAGTTATCAAGTCATCAAATTAAGAAACAAACAAACCAAACGGAGATGAGTTTGTTAGTCGTGCAAGGACGGGTTTCGCTATTGCTAAAGCCAAAGGTCAGCAGCGGTTGGCAGTTTCCTAAAAACACGGTTCATCGGCAAACGCACGTGCAAACTCGCCTCCACCGAAACACACACGCACACACATACACACACACAATGCAAAACACAACGGGTTGCGTATATTACGGCGGGGCGCATCAACCAATTAATCCGTTGGTCCTGTTGAGTGCATCTGTGCCGTTGAGTGGTGTTGGAGGGAGAGGGGATGCAGATTCCGCAGGGCGGGGAGCAAGTCGATGCATGCATGCACGTGTTGATACACCGAAATGAGGTTTATTGCCGCAAATGGCGCCCGATAGTGCCCGCTCGCGCGCTGTTGAAAGGGGGGTGCGGACGAGGGGAGGGGGGTGTGGGTGGAGGTTGGGGCAGCACTGCGGATTTTGCTGTCGGCTTGCTTTGACGCTGCAGCTCCATCGGCCCCCGATCGAGAACAGAAATAACCACGCTGCGTCGGCACTGTTCCGGATATGTGCGAGCAAAACTGAGCTAGGTTTAGAAGCAGCGCGACTGGTGGCGAGCATCACTCGCTTCACTCCTTGCCTTTAGACTAGACACTTCACTTTAAAAGTGCCCAAAGGAAGATCCCTCCTCCCCCCTCTCTCTCCCTCTCTGAGTACTTTTCGACGACGACCACCACCTATCCCTTCATTCTCTGGTATGGCGTGCAATCCGACACAGAACATAGTAATTAATTATTGTTCCCCTTTAAAAGCAAGTCGACCGTTACGTCAGGTCATTTCAAACATGAGCGATGGCTGTGCGGTGGCGTGAGGGGGCAGCCAGACCAAGAGAGGGAGCGATAGAGCGCGTTAGGTCCGTGATAGCAGCGAGGTCAGGGCGACGCGAAAGCAAATTCTTGAGTGAAGAGATCTTAATTTTAATCTGTTGGAGACCGTGGCCGACATTCGTTAATACGTTACACGTGAACAGGGAAGGCCCACAGCGCATAATGAACAATCTACTTCTTCAAAGATGTCAAGAATCTAACAGAAATATAAAACTAGACTTTCCACCACACAGTGGTGTAAATAAACAGGCGATGAAAAATGAAACTAAATGTTGCAATACAAATATGTCAGTCGTGGCCCAAATGAACTTGACCTATCCTGGTACCAGCAGGAAGGGAACCACATCCATCCATGTTGTGGTGGGCGAGAGAGTGGGGCGTAGAGTGAGAAAAAGCAGGGAGGGGTACGAATAGAATGCGACGTAATTCCAAGTAAATCAAATTTTTGATGTGGCCGCCAGATAAAAGCAAACCCCGGGCGCTACGGCAGCACCACCAACGTTCCCAAACTTCCACAAACATCACGCGGGCCTGAGGTAGAGTACTCAGAGCATAGGTTCGAAGCACAGTGTGACGGTGGCAGTCAATATTTACACAGCTATTACATTAAAAAGAAAACAAAATTACCCGCATGTTATAAAACGTATGTCCTCGAAATAAAGTCGCAGAAGAGTAAACGTGAAGCCCACGCAAGCAAACGAAAAATGGCACCCCTGACATAAATGCAATCGCAGAACAGCACAAAAATGCCTTCCCTCCCTCCCTCCCTCTCTTTCTCCTCACTTGTCCCTCTCCTTTCCCTCCCTCTCGCCCCTCTCTTTCCACTTGGAACTGCGAATAGAAGTACGGGCTCCGCAGATTGGATTTGGCGGAACTAGTTTTTCACCTGCAGCAGTCGGAGCCAGGCAGAGCCCCGCCCTTCGCTATCACTGACGGACGCTTCTCTCCATCACATCCCCTTCCCTCTCTGCCCGGCCCGGATCGCCTTCGACACTTCAGTCAGATGGCCTGGGCAGCGCTCGAATCGCTAGGTTTTGCGCCGCCTCCTCGACTCACACTCGAGGCCGCGGGAGGCTCGATTCCTCGTCCGTCAGCGACACTATTAAGTTTTTTCCTAGAGGACTTGTCCTTCACGCGCGGGCCTGATGCCACTCAATACACGGCGTCCATGGGTGACATTAAATTGTACAAGAGCGAGAACATTAGTCGGGCATCTCAGTGGGCTAGATAGAGAGGTGGTTGGGAAGGAGGCAATTAGCAGCACTTGATAGAGAGACAGCTCTATTAAGGGAATCCGCACAGCGGATGCTACGATGCGGGGCCTACTCGGGCATCGCGTGCAAACAAGGGGAAGGGGTAGAGACGTGCATCCCCGAGTGGGTGTAGGTGAGCCTCTGTACGTGTGTGTGTGTGTGTGTGTGTGTGTGTGTGTGTGTGCTGCACTTAACCACCGCTCTACATCCTAGGGACGGGCGAGAGTAACGTGAGGTACGGGAGGGAGAGCGAGAGAGGGCGGGGGGAGGGTTTGAAACCAGCCAGGCAGTGCGAAGGAGTTAGGTACACCACCCCTTGTGCAAGGTTGTAAGCAGAGGGGGAAAGGTACTTATGGCAGGTCCTCGAGAAGGAGAACATGCCTTCGACAACATCTGCACAGTAAGCCCAAGTAAATACACGGTAAACACACCTCCTTGATGTTCAAGGACCGAGATACCGATTCAAGGACGCCCCATGTGTTTTGCCCACCCCCGCCCTTGAATCGGTGTCTTGGTCCTTGGATATCAAAGAAGTGTGTTTAACATGTATAACATTTTTGTTGAGTCTATCTGCTTTAAAAAAAATGATACTATTTCGCGAGCGGACGCGTCACACATGTTCAATACTAGTAGAAATAAAGCTACCTCATTTCTTCCTTAAGATCTTGCAGGATACCTGCTTCCCTAAGGCCCTAACTCAACCAACCAACCAACCTCAACCTAACTTACGTTATGCTACCTGCGTCACACACTTCCGCACACGGTCGTCAATCGTGTCGCACTTGGTAGTTTCATGCCGCGGCGCCCGGGCGTTCTCGCGGGCGATCACGAAACGAAAACGGCGACGCACGGCCACGTCGTAGAAACTTTGTTGATGGATGGGGAGATTCTGGGGCGAAACAACGTCAGTTGGCTGATGGGCTAGAGTCGTATAGCACTGCAGTCCACCGGGCTTAACGGCGATGTTAACTCTGCGGGCGCCGCGCGCGAGCCAAGTAGTTTACTACACAAAATAGGGCAAACAGAAGACTTTTGTCTGTCATATTCATCTTTTAAATTGATTCCGTCTGCCGTCGGTACACATGTGTCTTGCAAGTGCTGCCTCAACGCCACGCCCCACCACTCCCCCACACTCCGGCAGTAGGCCAGGCAGCATCATAAAATACAGGGCCAGAACAGCACTGTGTAAATCAAAGCTGCAGCCCCTTATTTTGCTCTTAGGGCGGGCACACTCTCCACATGAGTAAGGACGGGGGCAATCTGCTCTCGCCCCACCCAACGGGCTATAGGCAGGCCATGGGGGGAAAATATACGGTGCAGCCATGAGGACAGTGGCAGCACAAGTTTATAGAGACCAGGAACTGGGAGCGAAGCACGAAGACGAAAATACGGGTCAGACCATCATCACGGAAACACAATATGGGCCGAAAAAGGAAAAGAGGAATCGTTTACACCCTTAATATAAGGGCGAAAGCATGATGGGATCGACCGCGAAAGGCCGTAGTTGGGATAAGCGGGTCGCATAGTTAAACGGGCAAAACTTGGCGCGCGGGATGCTCCATAAAGCTAAGCGCGATAGACAAAAGCCCCGGGGGTCAAGGGCCGTATCAAGGCAGCACATCACCTTATGGGCGCGGGCCCGGCGGGCCGCCCCCCTGCTCGAGGAAGCGTTAATGGCCGCCGGCCCGCTCCACTCCATCCCGGAGCCGGTGGTATAAGTGTTAAAACTTTATCAGCGGCCCGTTTAATGGGGTCGTGTGTATCTCAATCCCTGGACCATCCCGGCGCGCGCCGGCAATTTATTACTGCCCTTAACGAGCCGGCTGAGTTATGAGGGCGTATCTCCTGAGGAGGCCGGCCGGCGCCGCGCCACATTTCACAAAAATTAAACTCTTCGAGGCCGGGGTGGCTTTCATCCCCACTAAACACACACACGCGGACCCGCTACCCACCCTACCCCCTTCTCATACCGCGATAGAGAAGAACATAGTGATGTCACTGCGAAGCGGCTGGTGTTTCTTTTCCTGCAATGGCGTAGTATTCATTGATAAACTAAGTGTGTAACTGTATAATACTGGTGAGGGTGCAACTATTAGTTGGATACTTGCAGGTGCTAAACTCCGTTGTGCTGTACACTTGTAAGTGTTCTACCTCTACTTGGTAGCTGTGCACTTACAAGTCACTGAAAACCTTTATAGTTGTTAAGCCCGTTAGGCCTACACACTTGGTGTCGCTGGTTGATGTAGTGCAGCCACATCTACTCTCAGTATCCACAGCACCAAGTTCGGCCCCTCTGGTGACCCCGCCGCTCACGTCCGTCCCACCTAATCCCGACCGCGCCTCCTCCACCAGCGCGAGCCAGTAAATCAACACGCGGCAACAACGCGGCGCCAAACGCCACAACCTAAAACCTCCGACAGTAGTATTTTTGCGAGCAACCGGTTTGTTTTACGGGGGCCGGTGGTGGGGAAGAGGGTACAGAGCACGCCTCCTGATGCACCACAGCAGCGCCTACGGCTCCCCGCCAGAAAAAACAAAACAACAACAACAACAACAAAACACAGCTTTCTAAGCGGCAAACAAAAAAGCAGCATGGAGGCGCATTTAGAGTCGCTGCTGGGACAACACATCGCTATGCAAAGCGCCGCGCCCCTCTCAAGCTCCCGTCGCGCGGTTAGTGTTTGGGATAGCTATCCCTATAGGTACTATACTGGGACGAGTAACTCGAACACAAACAGACTGGCAAAAAGAACCGCAGCAGCCCTTGTGGTTGTTGTTGTACTCGGCGGCGGGCGGCCGTGGGAATAAGACAAGCAAAATCACGGCCGGTCACTCTCCCCGAGACCCTTTTCTTGCCCTTGCTCTCTCGCTCTCTCTCCAAATTGAATCGGTTTCTTGCCCATTATCCCCGGGCCCGCTTGCCTGCCCGCCCGGAATACACAAGCGTGCTAGCTGCGCCGTCTTGATTAGGAAGGATATCGCACGCCAAGGAGTAATGCTGCTCCGCCTGCCCCGCCGAGCCGCGCGCCAAAGTTCAGAGTGGTTCCGGCTCCGGCCCGAAAATAAGCGCGCGGCCGACGGCCATGCACCACTCCGGTGTGTTTGATAAAGAATATGCCACGCCGAGCAAGGGAAACTACATTTTTGCAGACAGATTTAGCGTGACACCTTTCTTTTCCGTATTTAAAAAAAAAAATCGTTGATTTGATTGTGTTCAGCGAGTGTAGGGCAATTCTAAACGTACTTCTCATTTGAGGTGTCATTATGAATGTTTGTTTTGGAAAGTGGAAAAAGGAATGTCTCTAAAGAAGGAAGTCGTCTGCGAAATCGCTTATAAAAGCATCCAAGCGGCGTGCTGCGTGCGCTTAAGAGCATATGTTGCGTTGCGCTGCTTCGCTAGTTAGACCGCCATGCCACACGCCATGGTTGGTACGCCCGCACACACAGCGTGTTCGTCAACGACACAGCCGAGTGTCTTCAGGGCAGTTTACTCATGTGCCTCCAGGAATTCGCCCAGCCCAGCAGCTTCCTACACGTGGGCAACCAACAACACACACAGCTCCGTGCACACACTTACTTGGGTAAGGCCCTGTGGCCGGGCGGGCGGGGGCAAAAGAGGAAAACTTACGCCACAAGTAACTCAACAATTTCAAACTTTGCGGGGCTTGCGCGGTGGGGAGGCCGAGCCTGCTGGCTGGCTGGCATGGCGCTTTGGGGGCCCCAACTCATCAGTGCTGTCAGTGTCAGTGGTGCTTCTAACCCCCCCCCCTCAACCTCTCCGTTTTCTCTTTCACCCGCGAAACCTCTCTCTCCAAGGGCTCCGGCAAGAAGTGATCAAGTCGAGAGAACCCAGAGGCTACCACGTGCAGTCGCAGAGCTCACTGCTGCGCCGCGAGTTCGAAATGAGCCGGAGTGTAAACGGTTCCAGAGAGGTCGAGGCGTTTGCAGTGCATTGCTTACCCAGGCCCGTCGGCGCGGCCCCAGAGACGGCCCTTTCACTCACTAACGCGGCCGCATGGACTTACCTGCAAGCGAAACAAAAAGAACATTATTAGAACCGTGAAACGTTAATTAGCGTCGAAACTTTTCGATCCCTCCCTGCGACTCGATGATAGGAAGGATTGCGGAAGGGGAAGTGGGGGGCAACATTATTACAGCGCGAGCAGAGCAGCTGATCGACGCTCCCTCCGCGCCATACTCCCCGGCACGGTGCAAACTTGGCTAATTAGTGGCCGAAAGAAGGAAGACACCGGCGAGAGGACGGCCTAATTGTACTACTTCCCTATACTCTTTTCAGATCACAGCTCTCCTCTCTCGGCGCGGACCAAATCTTTTAAAGCTTGCATAACGTTTAGGATCCGGCCAGGGCAAAAGAACAGCGGGTGGGGATGAAGAACAAGGCAAATCGTTCGGGGAGGTGTCCGCCGCGGGAGGGTGAGGGGACCCCGCAACCGTTCCATAACTCCGGCCGCATGAGAGCATTTCAGCAAGTAGGTCGTCGTAGGGCGAGGCCGCACAGTGCCGAGCCGAGCGCGCGGCCCGCGAGAGCCGGCCGAGGCCGGGCCGAGCCGAGCCAGAGCTCCCGGACATGACCTCTCCAAACTTGGACGGGGAGTAAGAAGAGTCCCGCCAGTGCCATGGCGTCGGTGGGCTCGGCGCGCAGGAGTACCGCTTTGGGGACCGGCCTCCCGGCACGACCTCGCCGCGCTGGTGGCGGCTGGTGGCGGCTGGTGGCGGCTGGTGGCGGCTGGTGGCCCCCCGGAGGCAGGCGGCCGCCACCACCAGCGCGACCCGCTCCTCGACGCCCCCGCCGCAGACCAAGACCGGCTTAGTTCGACAACGAGGCGCTCCTAGGCCACATCCAGTTCATTAGCGGTAACATCGATCGGAGGCCAAAACTTGGGAGGGGAGAAGGATCAACGAGTATAGGAAGAGTACGGCAGCAGGCGCCGAATATGCCCGCCTCACGACTCCGCGGCCGAGTGGCCCGTTACCTTTAACGTGGCTTCAATGATGCAGAGCAGCACACGCGGAGAGATGCACACACAAACACACGGCAGCGCGCACGGGAGGGGCGGTGCGCCTTATACCGCGCGCCGCCCGGGCCCGCCGCACCTCGCCACGCCCCGCCCCACCCCGCCGCGCCGCGCCACACCTCACCAGGGGCTCGCGGAGTAAACAGAGCCGCATGTAAACACCGCGTCCTGTCCGAAAAAGTTAACACCCGCAAAAGCATCATCACTCCTGGTAATAACGCTAGCGTTACGAAAACAAGCCGCCCGGCCCTTTGAGCTAAAGATACAACTTGGATTCGTACAGAAAGGTGTAACGCTACAATTCATCATCCCTCCCACACCTTGAGAAACATTTCGAGTGCTTCGTTCAAAAATTACGGCCCCACGGTCAGCGACAACGCAGCCACTTTCTCGGAACATTTTTTTTCGGCCGGTGTTGCAGCGCTTGCACGCGTCCGTTCGACACACACAAAGCAAAGGGTTTCCTTGGCGCCGCCGCCGCCGTGACTGATGGAAATAAACGGTCGAAAACCACATGGACTAGGGCGGCGAGCCTGATGCAGCCCCAAGGCCGCACGACGTGCCAACTCACTCCCCCGCCCCGCCCCGTCCCCGCACGCC
>NW_026267145.1:495543-497843 GCF_000697945.3 Frankliniella occidentalis | reverse complement strand
CCGAGCGCCGGGCGGGGTAGGCAACACGCGACAGGAGTGCGGGGCGCTTGCCTAGCCGCCAGGCGCGCGGTCGCACGGCGAGGCGACGCACAGCGAGCAAGCCGTCAGAAACACAGCGGGAGGGTGTGCAGTGCAGCTTGTGCAGCAAGGGGAAAAAACACAAAGTCACAAAAAATGGAGTGCAGCGGATGGGGCCCGCTTGTCCTTCTTTGCAATTCACCAACAGCGAATCTACAAGAAAAATCCATCATACTGGACTATGAAGGTTCTTTCATGTGTTTTTTCTCCCCCCGCGTGTGCCTTTTATCCGGCAAGGCAAGCAGGAAGAAATCTGGAGGGGAAGCGGGGGGACGGGAAAAACAGCCACGGCAAATTGACAGGGGAAACAAACGCTGTCACATCCCGGGGAGGAAAGAGAAAGGGGTTCCGAGCGGATCAGAACGATCAACAAATACGGTGACAGGCGGGGAGCAGGCTAGAGAGAAAGGGGCGGCGAGGAGTCGAATTTCAGCGTTAAGAAATCCACGCGGGTGCTTTGCCAACCTGCAGCACCACAGCTTGCAAAGTGTAGCAAATATTTAGATGACATCGCAAATCTTTGAGTTCAGTCATTTGAACAAACTGTTCCAGGTGATATAAAAAGGACTGTCAGTTTACCCAAACAGTCAGAGAGTATCGCGTGCTCCGTAGCTACTTTACGGACCGTATGCGGTAAAGCACTGCACAATTGTCAACAATTGCGTACGATACTCTGCGGGTCCGTTTATTTTACGTTCTGACAATTATATACCTATTTTACCTCACACACAGAAACATGTACGAGAATATCTAAGCAAACAACGCGCGTTAACCCAGCGAAGGCGAGATAGAAAGGTGGGGTGGGTGGTAAGGGGAGAAGAGTGAGGAGGGCGGACCGCGCGAGCGCGCGGTAGAACATAAGAGGGAGAAAGGAAGGCAAGAAGAGGGAAGAGAGGGAGAAGAGGGGGAAGGGGATGAAGGGAGGGATAGGGAGGGAGGCGAGGGAGGCGCTGGCGGCGTGGCGTCAGCCTCACATAAATTGCGGCTCGGTGCGACTGGCCTTCCATCGCTCCTGAGGTGGTTTTTGTTCCCGCCCAGCAGCGCTCCGCAGCGCTCCTCCTCGCTATCTGCTCTGCCGGGCCACGAGTTTTCCTTATCGGCCGGGGTCCTTTTGCCCCGGAGTGCCCCGCGCGCCGCGCCGCCGTCCGACGCGTGGAGTAATAACCAGTGATGAAGTGGCGTCTTGGGACGTCTGGGGGGCGAACCGCGAGCGGAGCAAGATGGAGGAGCGGGCGAGGGGGGCGGCGCCGTGTCAACGCCGCGGCCGTGTCGCACCTCCGCGCGGTGCACCGCCCGCACCGCCTGCACACTGCGCTCACATTTGCATTCTAATCCGACGGGGGGCCACAGCCGGGGCGCAGCCTGGCAAACCCCCCGGGAGGGGGAGCCACTTACTGTCGCGAGGAGCTGCGGTCGAAGCAGCATCGTGGAGCTGCACGGCAGAGCTGCACGGCAGAGCTGCACGGCAGAGCTGCACGGCAGAGCCCGAAGCGATGTGAAACGCATCATGCACTAAAGGGTGCAGAAACACACGCCACGGTTTTGATACCGCGTTATAGTGCAAATATTAAATATAGGGCGATAAAGGGGTTGGGTCGGCAGCGGCAGCGCTGCCGCTTGCCCGTGGACGTGGGTGGGCCGGGGATGGACCTGCGAGCCGGGCTCCGGCACACCTCCGCAGAGATTGCCTCGAGGCGAGGACAACTTGTGCCGGACGCCCCACCCCACCCGCCACATATACTATCGCCCTCCCCGCGGCTGGGGCGGCCAGGGCTCCGGAGAGCGGCTTTTCCGAAGGTATCGGTATTGCGAGCCGTTCACAAGAATGTGTCCGGGTTCCGCGCCTTTCCCCGCACACGCTCTGCAGAGGTCGTAGGAGACGGGGTGGCCTAAAAGTGAATTTAGAACGGTCTCGACAGGCACATCAAGTTTTCTTTGCCTGTTTACACCCAGGAAATGTGTTTTACAGAGCCATAATAATACGGCAGCCAGGCCCGCGGGCTGGTGACGACGTGCCCGTCTTGGCAGCGGCTCGGGTCGTCCCCGGCCCCGGCGCGAGAATCACGGAGTCATTTTTGAGCGATGACCCACGGCAGGCGCACGGCAGGCCGGCGGCGGCGTGGCGCGGAGCGGCGCGAGACAATGCCAGCCGCCACAATGGTGCGCTGCGGCGGCACAAAACACCACGGCCGATTAAATAAGACCCCCTCCCACGCCCCGCC
>NW_026267145.1:494805-495493 GCF_000697945.3 Frankliniella occidentalis | reverse complement strand
GAAGCTGGTGTACCAAAAATTAATATTATCGGTCAAAGCGTTTTCAAAATCTGGGAGTGTTACACCCAACCATCGAGGATTTGATTCCTGATATGTATGATTCCATGAAAAGTACCTGAAAGAAGGCCGTACTAATTCCAAAAATGGCATAGATCGAACATACTAATTCCGTACTAAAAGATAGGCCTAGTCAGGGAGCCCGTTCTAAATTGGGTGGGGCGGGTGCAGCGGGTTGCCTACCCAGACGTTTGCAGGCGTCCGGCGCTGTTTGACATTAAATTGAGGTACCTTAGAAGGCCGTACTAATTCTGGGGGCGGGATATTCGGAACGTACTAATTCAGACGGTCAGAATGGTGTACTCGTGGAGCCGTTCCGGTGATTGGGTGGGGCAGCGTGAAGCTGGCCCCACCACCTTGCACCTGCGAAAAGTACCTGAACGAGGGTCGTACTAATTCCAAAAATGGCATAGATCGAACATACTAATTCCGTACTAAAAGATAGGCCCAGTTGCGGAGCCCGTACTAAATTGGGTGGGGCGAGTGATGCGGGCTTGCCTACCCAGGCGTTTGCAGGCGTCCAGCGCTGTTTGACGTTAAATTTGGGTACCTTAGAAGGTCGTACTAATTCTGGGGATGGGATATTCGGAACGTACTAATTCAGCCGGTTAGAATGGTGTACTCGTGGAGC
>NW_026267145.1:490558-491833 GCF_000697945.3 Frankliniella occidentalis | reverse complement strand
GCCTTTTAGGCGTCATCAGCATTACGGGGCCCCCCGAGGCGTCTCGAGAGACCGGCCGGCCGGCCGCCCCTGCGCCACTACCAGCGGCCTACGGGGCCTACGGGGCCTGTGGGGCCTGCGGGGGAGGCGCCGTGTCGAACCGACCCCCCGCCGGCCGCCCCAGCTACCCGCAAGCCCCTCGCTCCGATCAAAACTTTAAACACCCTCGTCGTCCCCGAGCCCCCACGGCCGCCATCGCCGCCGCAGCACCTCGGCGAGAGAGGTAGAGGGGAGGGGATCCTGGGGGATCATTCGACACGGTCGCTGCTAGTGAAGACGGACGACACCCGAGGCTTTTGCGTGACTTTAAAGGAGCCCAGCAGCGCACCACCGCGAGACTTGGCGCGCCTCCATCAGGACCGTCGGCGGCCGCCGTCAGGGATACAGCGCAACTCAAACCGGGGCACCGGGCGTTCTTGCGGCGTGGCTGCCCCTTTGGGCACTCGTACATTGGCCGTGCGCGTGGTGGCCTCGGATGGAGAGTCACGGACTAAAAGGGAGAGAGGGGGGAGGCAAGACAGTCCAAAGCCATCGCCCAGTCCTGCAAAACACACACTACTGCCGTCCAGCAGGGTTGCGGGTGCTCCGGGCAGGGCGGGGACGGTGAGGAAGGGGCCCGGAGTGCGCCCCTAACAAGGCGTGTCACGACCACCGCCTGGCCTAAACCAGTGCGCCCAGTTGTCTCAAACCAATTACATTTTTCGTCATTGGTGCCAGAAGTTAGTGAGGGAGCCGTAGGAACCCGGCCTCAAACGATGAGAGCGGGTGCATTTCGTTTATAATCGATCCGACTATCAAGTCCACTGCAGAATGAATCTTCACACTCAGAATGTTTGTCTGAATGTGAAATACCGACGTACATGATTAGAGAAGCACTAGTGTTCACAATACGTCGTCCTGAATAGGACGTTGTCTTCTAATGCAGAATTTGAAACTAGTCAGTCGAACCGGACCGGTCATTTTGCATGGTATAATACTACTGCAATACTCCGACAGTACCAACTGTACCTTTATGCTCTGTTCGCCGGGCAGGCTGGGCTGTGGAGACTGGAGCAAAGTGTCGTCCACAGCGACGGCTACGGCCCCACACCCACACCACCCACAGCCCGAGGATTCCATTTTGAGCGCGACTCGGATCTCTCTTTATGTGTGGCCTGCTCCCGCCCCAGAGGCAGTGAAACGTAATGCCTTCGAAAATATGGTGGTCGCGGTGGTGGTGGTGGTGCTGCTGTCTGG
>NW_026267145.1:486883-489018 GCF_000697945.3 Frankliniella occidentalis | reverse complement strand
ACCCCGTGCATAATGTTAACGCACGGGGCCCTACGTAATACAGGCTAATATGCGTCTTTTCTAAATTTTCTCAATAGACTTTCTTGTAATGTGATGGGGGGGGTCGGTACGTGAGTGGCAGGCTCTATGGCAAGGATCAGATAGGTCTGATTTATACCGACAAACACTGGGACAGCCTCACCACCAATGTCACACCCGCCATTTTTATTTATTTTCTAGC
The DNA here is from genome assembly GCF_000697945.3 of Frankliniella occidentalis. Lineage (NCBI taxonomy): Eukaryota > Metazoa > Arthropoda > Insecta > Thysanoptera > Thripidae > Frankliniella > Frankliniella occidentalis. The sequence goes on along the minus strand of NW_026267145.1, from coordinate 488,798 downwards.
TTCCTTTACTGACGCCCCCCCCCCTTTCCCCCAATTTCTCTCTCCCACTCATACTCATATTTCTCTTTCTGCCCTCTAACGAGCCCTTTCGTGTACGCGTAAAAACACGTGGCATCCCCCTAGCTGCCAGGGCCACTTCGGCCCCGCGGAGAGGGGCTATTCCTCCCCCCCACCCCCTTGTCCTTTTGGCAACCCGACCACCAAACTTTTTCTCCGCGAGGATTCTCCTGCGAGCCCTTGCGCCTGTCACACACCTGCGCCGGGCAGACAGCTGGCGGGGGGCGGCCAGGGCGCGGCGACCCGAGACTGCACCGCGACGTGAACAACATTTCTAGCGGCAGTCTGGCGCGGCGGCCTGGAGGGCAATGGCAAGTTGCACAGTGCGAGCGAGAGAGATATGTTTGGACCAAGTTGCCACGCAATAGTGAGCGTCCAAACTTCATCCCCCCTGGGCGCGCATGACCCGGAAAACCGTAGTGGAGAGGGAAGGCGGTGGGGGGGTTGTTGTCCGGGACGAGCAATAAACGTCGCTTTAACGAATCGCCGAATTTTATGGGGGAGGGGGAAGAGGGTTGTAATCACCTCATCATTCAACCCTTTCCCCTTCCGCACACCTGCTGCTATTCGTGCGTGCATCTCACGTGGCCGGGCTCAGCACATATGTGCATCTGGGTGCTTTAATCATACTTCAGCCCGTAAATATGTTAAGTACTGTTTCGTGTTTACATTTCTTTTTCCCCTTTTTTGTAATTAAAATTGCGACAGTCTCCACAGTGGTAATACAGGATAATGTGCGTCTTTTCTAAATTTTCTCAATAGACTTTCTTGTAATGTGATACATATTCTTTTAAAGGTTACACAAAAATTCTCCATGGTGTACGTTGCAAAATAACAACTTACATTTGTAATATTACGAGCACTACACTCGACTTAGAATCCATGGACAAAAAGAATGAGCTTTCGTTAATTTACAACAAATTCTGCAAATCTTGTTACAAAATGCTGCAAGCTTTTTTTCACAGTGCAGCGTGGCGAAAATCAAGAGGAGGGCACAGCTATAGGGGTCGCTGGTCGCTGGTCAGAGGTAGGGCGTGCCATCACTTACCCGCTGCGCCTGACGGTTCGTGATGGGCCGCGCGTGACATTGTTGCAGCTCGTTGCTGCACGTCATAACCCTCTCACCCCACACTGTGGCCCACAGCCACCAACGCTCTCCTTTCCGTCTATTTCCTTCCTGACCCCTCCTCTCACTTTTCGTCTTTCGCGCGCCGCACACACTACTTCTCTTAACCCCACCTCCTCCTTCCTCCTGTCATGGCTTACACCCTTTCTCTACCTGTCTCGGGTTTCTATTGCTCAGCAGGTCTCAACCCGTCTTGGTCGCGGAAGGCTGCCGTAGTCGGACCTCTTTTAGTAAAAAAAAAACACAGAAAAACAAACAAACAGACCGAGCGGCTGCATCATCAACACAATCTTCTGCACCAATGACCGACAATTACACTGTTAATTTGGGGCGTCAGTCATTGCACGCCAAGGGCGTACGCAGCATAAACCATACGTCTTTAGGCGCACAGTGACTACAGTACACACCTGTGGCGTACGGTGGCAGCACACCTTTGTACGCAAGCAAGACACACGAACTTCCATTTCTTTAGGGGGGGGGGGCGGCGATCGTTATGTCAAATACGGCGCAGCACACGACACACAACGGCGAGCAGCAGGCGGCGCAGGTGATGACGGAGCAGACGACACAGTGCGCCAGCTTGACGATCCAGCCGACGGCCAAGGAGCCTGGCCCGACCTGCCTATAGCGCGCTAGAATAAAGTGGCCATTGAGACATAGGGCGTATGCCGGGGGATTATGAGCCCGCCGTCTGCATGGGCCGCCGTCAGTTGAAAGTCGTGGTAAAAGAGA
>NW_026267145.1:479742-480278 GCF_000697945.3 Frankliniella occidentalis | reverse complement strand
AATTTAAAGCACTGCATGAGGGAAGAGGGGGTGTCAGATATGTGCGAACGACAGCCAGGCGCTCGCAGTATGAGTGACGCTAGTGGCTGCGGTCTGCTCAACCTCAACGTCACAGAAATGTCACTAGGACGTCACTGAGACGTGATGGGAGCGCAAAGAAACATCAGCATGATTGTATCTGGTAATGTGCAAAAGAGGGGAGCAATGGAGTAGTTTTAAAATTTACAGATGTGGATGTTCATGGCAGCCACTGTTCAGTACGTTTCGTTCACGGACTAGATGAGGAATAGAAGTGGCTAGAACAAACATGTACGCGTTCTTTGATACAGAACGTTCTACACGTGGCAGACGGGAAGTGGCAAGCATGACAAAAGTCCACGTGGGAAACAAAGAAGTTGTAGGTGGAGCGCGAGGCAGAGGGGACTGTCTAATTCAAGCGGTGGAGCAAAAGGTGAAGCACAAATAAATAATGGAAAGTCGACAGAATGTCACCTAGAAAGGATAGCTTAAATGGAGTACGTACTGCAGCGCCCGTG
>NW_026267145.1:472704-479051 GCF_000697945.3 Frankliniella occidentalis | reverse complement strand
GGCCGTGAAAAACAATCTGCTCTAAATTTTAAACATAGTCGTTCCCTAGATGTCACGCTGTCCTATTTTGTAACTGGAAGTCCACCAGGCTGCATTGCTTCGGGAAGGGTACACACGCATCGATGAAGCGGCCAGTTACGAGGTTTTTTGACAGACCACTTAGATTTCCAGATCAGTTTACTCAAGCAGGAGACAGGTTGATCTTCTGTGACCAAGCAAAACCACTCTATTTTCCCGACAGAGACACAAGCGATGGGCTGCACTCGCGCGGAGTGCTTCGTCGTGGGAGGCGACCAGAGAGAGCGAGGATTGCGGCAGAGGGAAGCAGGCAGAGTTCCTGAGATCTGGGTAGTCGCCATGAAATATGCATGGCTTAAATTGAGCGCCAGCAGGTGGACGGCTCCACATTCAACACACCCCGCCATGCTTCAATAGAGTGAAGTTAGACTATTATATCTATTATTTGCCAAAGTCAGAAAGAACCAGAACAAAATGCAGAAAAGAGAGAATATCGACAGATCTTTTATACGAGTGTGACAAAGTGGATTATCTGAAACTATCTATTACCGCAGTTCCTTTCGGCTCCACATGGTAAAGCAGTCTTGTTACGCGGCTTATTCAAGAGAATAATTATAATAACAACAGCAGCAAAACATTTTTTTGCGATTAAGTGTACATAGATGCCCTTACCATGCAAAGACAGAGGAAGAAGAGGCTCCTGCTCCTGCAAAGGAACGTCACCCTGTGGAAAGGAGTTGAATGGTCAGCCTCACTTCGTTGCGGTGGACAGCAAGAGCAAGCTCTGCCAACTTTCCCCATTCCCTCTTTTCGCTCTTCACTTTCCCTTCCACCACCTCAACCCCCCTGGCCCACTACCCCACGCCAGCGCCAAAGGGGCTCAACTAGAGGGAAAACTCGCATAAAGCAAATTACATCTACTTTCTCCTGCAGCCCGATTGGAAGTGACACGTGTGGCAAGGCCACGACAGCATTCGTAAGGGAAGAGTTGATAAATGAATAGAGGAACAAAAGAGAATGAGATGAGAATAGAGAGAAAGCAACAAATGACTCATAACTATCTGAAATCCTGATTGCGATAATTTGACTGCTTTTTTGCCATCCGGAATGTTAAAGATGTGATGTATGTACGTATGTATGTATGTATGTATGTATGTATGTATATGTGTGTGTGTGTGTGTATGTGTGTGTGTGAAGAAGAAGAAAGGAAAAATATTTAAAATAATTTTAAAGTTTCTGTGCTACAAATCATTGGAAAAGCAAGACACGTATCGCATAGGGGGTACGTTTAAAAGTAAAAACTTGCAATCGGAGATAGAAAGAGAGAGGCAGAGAGACAAAGAGTTCACGCATGACCCATCCCGACACCCTAAACCCCCTGCCTGTCGGTCAGTACACCCTTTCAGCCAAACATGACTCTAGCGAGGGCCATTTCTTTCCGGGCAACTTTTTTGCGCTCCAGAGAGAGAGAGAGAGAGAGAGAGAGAGAGAGAGAGAGAGAGAGAGAGAGAGAGAGAGAGCAACGAGATAACAGCTGTAGTCTGTCTGTCCAAGAAGTGAGCCAGAGTCGTATGGGTGGAGATTTGCTTTGAGGGGAATGACGTCCCTAGCTCAGCAGGCTTGGCCCAGGCCGGCCGAGCTCTTCTCGGCGGAGGTAATTCACTTTATTTGCGAAGCAGCGGACGCTGAGTTAATTTTTTAGCGAGATAAAAGACCGTGTGAGCGCAAGGTTCGAGTGAGCAGGCTGTAACGCTACGGAAGGGTAAGAGGAAGTGAGTGGGACAATGTGAGTCAAAGAGAGAGAAACGCGGCTTAGTGTGTCAGGGTGCGAGGGTGGAAGAGAGGTAGAGAGAGCGAGGGAGGGAGGGAGGCAGAGAGAAGGGGAAAGGGGAGGGAGAGAGAGAATGAAGGGCTTGCAAGTTGCAAGAGGGGGGGGGGGAGGGGCATCGGCCCGGCGACGAACATCCACGCGTCATCGTGTCTCGCTGCTGAAGTTTTATTAGGCATACCAGTCGTAAGTTCCCTGCTGTGTCGCGCTACACACCTCCGGCCCCTGCGTCGCGCGCGAGAGTGCGTACGTTACACACACTAGTGTGAGTACGCGTGTGTGTGTGTGTGTGTGTGCATGTGTGTATGCGAGCAGGTCCGTGTTTACTGGCTGCTTGACGGCCGTGCCGCGCCCGTAATGCACAGCGCAGACAGGCCGTCGGCAGTGCCTTGAACCCCAGCGCCCCCGCCAGGGGGGTCGCGAGGCACGAGCTTATATCGCTTATGTACTTGCCGAACCGCACGACGGGGCAGCACACACCGACACCACTTCGCACCGCTCACTCACCTGAAACAAGAAAAAGAAATCCGTCAGATTACCGCAGGAGGGGCGCTCTTAGGTCCAGTAAACATATAAACATGATAACATACAGCAGCACTGCAAAGGAACGCACGAAGTGCCGTCAAATGCGGTGGGATGGTTTTTGTAAACAGTGAAACTAGTGCAAGGTACCGAGCGTTCAGGGGGTCGCACGCCTCCTTTTTCGCGGCGGGACAGAGCTGGTGCACTCTTGTGAACTATGAACGCGATCCTGTCCTATGGGTGGCAATTTATTGCTGGCCGAGGCGGGTTACTCCTATACTCCTTTGCGGGAATCGAACCCTGGGCTCGCTGGGGTCGCTGACAAAAGGCAACACAGGTAGACTCGCGCCCGGAGCGCGCAACGCAACATCAAGCCATCGATTTAGCAATCGCCCCACCCCTAGCAGTACGCGGTTGGGCCACCCCGTTGGGCCACACGGCTGGGCCATGAAGGGGTTGCTAGACGAGCCCGCCCACTTTTCCCGCCCTGTTCAGTAATTTATTACGATCGGACAGGTAAATCCCGTTAGTGAGACACCCCAGCGCGCGCGCGCGTGTGTGTGAGAGTGGGAGAGAGGGAGAGAGAGTGTGTAACAATGTGCACGGGAGAATGTTGTTGCTCGCTCGTGTATGTAAAGCACGAGGTCGGCCGTGAAAAACAATCTGCTCTAAATTTTAAACATAGTCGTTCCGCCAAATTTTAACCAAACACATTCTCGAAACCCTTTTATTCAGCCTGCATGATTCACCGCACTGCAAAATGCTTGCAAAGAATAGGTTCGTATTGCAAACTATTTTCTTTGCAGCTTGCAAAGAATTTTCAAGCATCGTAATACGAACTAGTTCTTCGCAAGCTTACAAACTATTTCTTTGCAATGCAAACACATTGTTTGCAAGGATTCTGCCAGCTTGCAAAGAACTTCTTTGCAATACGAACTAATTCTTTGCAATACAATGCTCACAAATTCTTTGCAACGTTGCAAAGAATAAAGTTTGCAAGCATTTTACAGTGCGAACGCAAATTAGAAGCTCTAGACTACGTCCAGACGGAATGTTCCGCCCAGCAGCAAGTGTAACGGTCGCAGCGACGGTGACCTCCACCGAACATAGCACACCTGCTCCACCTGAAAGCCCAGCGAACGAGAAAAGTTGGAAGTAGGTCTCGATTTCCTTCGTTTCGATTAGGACTTACAGTGTAAGTTATTGGTTTGCAAGGCCAGAGCCAGTACAGAAACTGTAAAAAACAAAAGAAGATAATCTGCGGTCAGAGATGTGTAGCAAGTGAAAGATTCCACACAAAATCATCGATATTTAAGTAAAATTAGAACAACAGTCCCAGGAGGTTTCGGTTGACGTCACAAAAATCGTACAATCATCGTACCAAAAAAGAGAAGGGTGATACTTTCAACGACCTACTGGATTCATATAACAGAAAGGGAAGGCATCAACACATCCACAATTCATCGTTACTCTCCCACTCTTACTTTAAAAATCACCCAATCAAGGAAAGGGCGGTGGATTTTCTTGCCATTCGCGAGCAGTGTGCTGCTGATTAGGGTACCTCGAAAAACACTTTTTTTCGAATCTGATATCGGCTTGGGTGGAGAAATGTTCTATCCAGTAACACTATTAACGGTGTGAAGTATTATTTCGATCGGATAAAATCTTCAGCCTCCACAGCGGCTTCAAAGTTTAGCATAGAGCTCTTATGGGAAAAAAGCGTTGAAACTGAAATTTTCCATTGAAGGGTTCCTGTCGTATAATCCGCTGTTTTCATTTGTAGAAATGCAATCTACGCGTAAAAACGCTTTTGGAGATGTGCCACTTGCCATATCAGCACCAGTCCTTTATGACCAAGGCGCTGTCCAAAAAGCTGATTTTGCGTCAAAATTGCAATTTTTGGTCCTACAAGCTGGATACATACGAAATGAAAGGCCACGAGTGGCACATCTTCAGGAGCGTTTTTACGCGTAGATTTCATTTCTACCAATTAAAACCGCGAAATTTCCAACAGAAACCCTCATATGAAAAATTTCAGTTTTGGGTCTTTTTTTCCCATAAGAGCTCCATGCTAAACTTTAAAGCCGCTGTGGAGGCTGAAGATTTTATCTGATCGAAATAATATTTCACACCGTTAATAGTGTTACTGGATAGAACATTTATCCACCCGAGCCGATATCAGATTCGAAAAAAAGTGTTTTTCGAGGTACCCTACTGCTGATGCTTGGATGTCCCTGCACCGCGCGGGTCGTAACTCCAAGCTCACGACGATACGGGGCGTGCATAGTTATTTGGGAAACTTAATTACCCCTCTCCTCGCCATACCCAGAGAATCTTTATGTTCTGAATATTAAGTCATCAAAAACTTTGCGACGCTTATCCGAAGGCACTAAAAAGTTCTGCGACGGACGGGCGACTCACATTTAAGTTTGACACTTCGCTGCGTGTCAATAGAGTTGTACTGTACAACGTCGGTAGGTCAGGCAGCTCCGGGCAGTGAGCGTACTCGGCGACCAAAGGGTATGTATGTGCGTGGTGGACTTTATGTAAGTCTTCTTTCAAGGGAAGGGAAACGAGAAGGAATATGGGGCGAGCATGGGACAGGGGGGGGGGGCACAAAATGGAGAGAAAGGCGACGTAGCTTTCCACGTCTGGATCACATTACTCTTCATGAGAGGCAGCTGGAGCAGGTCCTCTTTTTCGCCGCTGCGTACCGGGTGGCTGTGTGTCAGCCGACGAGGGAGGGGGGAGGGGGAGGGGAATATTTACAAGAGCTCATACGAGTGTGACGTCTTTTCGTCAGCCCCAGAGCGCAGAACAGCTTGTGCGTAGAAACGTACTGACATTTATACTTGTGAACAGCATTTCCACAAAAAGGTCACTTTCCAAAGGGTAGACAGAGAAAATGAGCGAAAAAAGGAAGACAATACTCTTTCATGGAACATATGCCTAAATTCCTCCGCACAGGCCTATCCATCCAGCGTACCAGAGCTCGTGCGTCGAACGTCATTCATGCATAAACAGATGTCATTCATTACTATGTGATCTTTCTCCAAATAAATCGTTCGACATTTTGGCCAGACAAGCAAATGAATCTTTGGTAAGACGCGGCTCAGATAGACAAATATGCAAAATGAAGTTGAAAAAACCTTCATCTAATTTATGGGCAACTTGCCCAGCCCCACACCTAACATTCGGATTCCCCCTCCCGATGCGTGCTAATTTTTGCCCTCCCTTATTTTCTCGGCCTCCTGATGCACTTTTTGCCTCTTCTGGGAGCTGTACTTCATTTATTTCCCATGACACCAATTGGACTGCCTGTCTGTTGATTATGTATAATCTCGATTTCCCCAAAGTTTTTGTTCCTCTTTTCATACACCGCGTACGAACACGGACATGCACCACTGGCACGGAACAGCCACTGGCACGACAGCTGGAGGACCAACGTTTTTGATTATGTTAAAAATTTTACTCAGCTAATCTCAGAAGTGAAGTACTTGGAGGTGGAGAAATTTTGTTATACAGTTGCAAGAGGCGAACAAAATTGTTCTGAAGTTGCAACTTATTGCTCTGCAGAAAATCTTTACCCGCACCCTCTAACAAGCCTCCTCTCCATACCTCTAGCAGTGCACGAGCAGTACTGTTCCAGCACAGGACAAAGGCATTGCGAAAGCCTCCGTACTGCTCCACTTCGTTTTCTTAACACGACGTAGAACAGACATTAAAATAAAAACACCAGAACGAGAGAATCATATTTTCCGGGTAGTAAGACAGACGGAGAGCAGAGAGGCAATTACAGCTGTCCAGGTCCTGGCACCCTAAGGAAATGGCAGCGACCTGGGGACAACGGTCGTAAGTATACTTAGCAAGACAGTTATGACCTTCTATTTCGAATTAATAGTACTTCGGAGGACGATTTTTGTCAACTGTCAACTATTTCAAACCTGAGTGAGATTTTTCAGTGGGAGTTTAAATGTTT
>NW_026267145.1:469623-471004 GCF_000697945.3 Frankliniella occidentalis | reverse complement strand
GGGGGGGGAGACGAACGGTAAATGACATTCCCGAGCACAAAACATCGGTAAAGAAAAACTCAGGAGGCGAAAACTTAACGCAATAATTGGAAAATTTTCAAGACGGACTAGAACTTACGCACACAAGATAATTTCTAAACAATAATCCGCGAGTGAAACTACTAATAACTGCATACATTACTAATTGACCTTCTAGCCCACTCAGACCTTGTAGAAGTTCGCCTCCGGGTGGCATCGTGAGTTAATAACCGGGTCAGCTCTTAGGCTCTTCGCAGCACGACCACTCCGCACCAGTCCACCCCCCCCCCCCCAAACCCCTCGCCGCTCGATTCCATCAACCCTTTTGCACCTCCATCTAGCTGCACCATCAGCAACCGCGTTTTTTCTTACTTTGGTCAGAAAAAGCTGGAGGTGCGAGCCGAGTCAGGGGGCAGCGCCGGGGGCGGCACCAGGGGCAGCGCGCAGGGGCCGCGGGCTGAGCCGGAGGCCATCAGATGCCCGGGGATTGATAGGGCTGCTACCCCCGATGGGCAAGCGGAAGACTCCCCCACCGCCCCCCGCTCCCGGAGCACGTCACAGCCCGGCCCCGCGCACTGACAGTACGATTGATCTATGACTTCATTAGTCTACCCCCCCTCCCTTTCCCCCTTCCTCTCGCCCCCACTATCTCAATTCCAGACCCCCCTTAATTTAGCAACCGTACAGCCAGCAGCAAAAGCTCCGCCCTGTACCCCTCGCCACCCCCTAACCCCGCTCACCCTCGCCCCGACGAAACGGCGACAGGGAAAAAATGTCGCTGCCCCGCCTGCGTGTCTTTTCAAAAATGTTGTCGATTTTCAGAGCGCTCAATCACCCGGGCGGCCGTGTCGCCGCGCGCCGCGGTGGTTAGACGATTGCGCCCACGGCATGTCTCAATCTCCCTAATGAGCTAGGTAATTTGGTTCAAAGCCCCGCCGGCCCGCCCCCGCCGCCCGCTTTTTGTGGCCTTTCGTAAACGAAAACAGCGCGGCCGTCGCCACCACCGCCAGGGTGACCGACACTTGGGCAGCCACTGCCTCGGGAAAAGCGTTTGATGCGGTTCAACGTCAACGCCGCTGCGTCGGCCGTGGCGGCTGCACTGCGGCCAGATTCGCACTGCAAATTACCACTGCCAACCCCCCTCATTATTGAGGCTGTTCAAGGGGAGCGGGCCCGCCACGCTACGGGCACTGTAAGACGGTCACGGCATAGTGGGGCGAGGCTGGCAGGGGGGAGGGGGTTGGGTTGATAATTTAATGTTCACCCAAGATTATTTTTAGAGAGTCTGACTCGACGGAACAGACCCAGCCCTCCCGAGTCGGACTGACCGCTGGGGTCATTAGTGCACACAGGGCTCGCCCCC
>NW_026267145.1:466418-468144 GCF_000697945.3 Frankliniella occidentalis | reverse complement strand
TTTGGATTACGGTCCACTTCGCAAACTGACTTATTGGTCAATACAGCACTTGACTTACACAAGTACCGTCCAAATTTTACGGTCTCGATCGACCGTACATAAAATATACGCGACGATAGGCAAACCGAACTTCCTCATGGCATTTTCAACAGTGACAGTGTACTTGCTATACTAAACGCGGAGAAGTGTACTTGTCATAGTACACACAAGGAAGAGTGTACTTGTCATAGTACACACAAGGAAGAGTGTACTTGTCATAGTATACACAAGCGTGTACTTGCCGTAATACACACAATTGAGCTGTCACAATATGGAGACAAAAAATATCAAATATTCGCCGAGCAAATTTATATATCAAATGGTGCTACCATCACTCTGGACTCCCATATACTGAAACACAAGGCCATCTCCTGACGTCCAGCAATAACGACAACCGCACCGACGGCGCGCGCTGCGGAGCTTTGCATCGCGCGCTGGTTCAGCCTACGAGGCCGGCCCCAAGAGCTCGCAGCGCTAGTGCGCGTGGCCTACCCTCCGTCCCACAGGCGCGCTGCAGCCCGGCTCAGCCCGGCACAGCCCTGCACAGGCCAGCTCGCCGCCCTTCCTCCTTGCACCGAGCTGCCTTCATTAGATTCGCTTCTTTTTAATTAGGCGTTCCACGAGCAGAAGAGGAGCCCCGCTGCTGCCCGGTGCACCCTAATGGACTCTGCAGCCAACACGTTGCCAGCTCTTTGCAGCATATATGAAGCGCACCAAGGGTGCGATTGGATTCGAGAGATACTTCAGTAAAATGAGTCTGAATCCATCGCGCTGGCCCGATATTTATTACCCGCACCACGTAATTCAGATCAAAACATTTTCTCGGCGCAGAGAGGAGCCGTTGGTAGCACTGACGCGGCGGCGCGGTCGATTTGAATTGCAGAAAGGGAGATGAGCCGGGGAGATTGGCCCCCGGGGCAATAGGTTAGGATGAGGCGGTCAAGGTTGCACCATTCATCGCGGATTCGCAAGCTCCTCGGAATGAGCTGATTCGCCCGCAGGCCTGGCCGGCGAGTAGTCGCCCGCCAGGCATCGAGGCGTCCGAGGAAGGCCCCCTCTCCTCGAGTCGGCTCCTCTCCCGCTGCCCGGCTTTGCATAGGCCAACACAAACTGCCAACGGCTAGCAGCAGCAGCACTCGCGCCGCATCCCCGTCCCATGGAGGCGGCCCGGGGAAACGGAAAAATAAAATCGCAGGGGCTGCTCCTGAAAATTTTGACTTGCAAACGTTAGTGGCAGAAAGGCAGTGGCTTCTGCGCCGCCCGCCAACGGCGCGCGCTCCGCCTGCTGCAGCCAGCCCCGCGGCCACCAGGGCGAGCAGCGACACAGCAAGTAGGACGAAGGCTTGAACGGCCTCTCCACGGAGGCGCGCCCTCGCTCTCTCTCTCCCTTTCTCTCTGTATCCCTCGCTCTTTCTCTCTGTCTCTCCCTCTGAGCTCGCCTCACGGCCAGCTGCCGTGGCTGCGGCCGGAGAAACACAAGGCGACAAAGAGAGAAGGCCGTGGAAAATTTCCCCGCGCAGCGACTAGCACCCTTCAGGCTCGGCAACGGCTTTGTCGGTATCCTCGCAGCAAAACAGCAGCAGCAGCAGCCATAAGCCAAGGACATTCCTGTAAGGGTGTGCGGTCCAAGGGAAAGATGCGGGGGAGGGCAAGGGAGAGAGGCAGAGCAGGGGGGGGGGGGGAGGGG
>NW_026267145.1:458174-463631 GCF_000697945.3 Frankliniella occidentalis | reverse complement strand
GAGTGAGTCGCACGTGTGTCCGAGCCGCCAAAGAGGCGTAACGAGGCAGCGCCACAATCATTTCGTCGCCGCCGCCGCTCCCGCTATCGCGTTGCAAAAGGGACCGAAAAGGACAAAGTGAGGCCGGCGACCTTTGACCCGACTCCGGCCGGCTCCGCCTGGCTCGGCTCCAACGCCTTGTTAATCAGGGCAGGAGCAGACAGGGAGGCGGGGGTGCAGGGCTAGTGTGCAGGAGGGGGGTCGCCCGCAAAGCATGTTATATTGTCTGATTAATTAAGTGGTTTCGGGCCACCCGGAGCGCACTCCCCACACGCCTCAGCTGCCACTACCACCTCAGCTTGCTTTAGCGCACAGCGCCGCTGCCTTGGCAGCTCCCACCTCCCCGTCAGTGTGTTTCTGCCTAGCCGACTCCTACTTCCGAACTCGACAAACCCCGCCGGAGCACAGACTGTAACAGAACAGGAACCTTTTTAAATGTATTTTCATGGTCTACACAACTTTCCCAGTTCACTTTTGTCAGCAGAACCCACTTCTTAATTTGTGAAAAATCCGAGTAACCACTGCAATGGAAATGAAACGAACTAATTCAGCAGTTTACAGTCCCCGCCAGAAAAGCAGCGTGGCCCTACTGAACCCATTACAAGTTGTACAAGGTAAAAGAAGGTGAGAGCTGGGAGTATTTTAGAGAGGTTAGCGCCGTTTTATGGAGGGGGGGGGGGCTTGTATTCATAGGGTGAGGCGTGAGGCTGCACACTACAGCTCCTGGCACACCCCTCCAGCAATACAACCGGTCCTTTGCAGCAGTCGGGTTCCTCGCACACAGGGTACAGGCCGGGGTGGGGGATAATGAGCCCCCTGCCAGCCCTAACGTCACGTTGGGAGGGGGCAGACAGCTGCTCACGAGCTCATGTCACCCCCAATCCAGCCCCAACAACTTTCCCCGCGCCCCCTTTCCTTGCAGACATGGGTGCGTGCGAGAGAGAGAAAGATGAAGAGAAAGAGCGAGAGGGAGAGCGAAGCGAGGGGAGGGTTATACACGCCTTGCCCACGTCATATCTGTTGTCGACACATACACGCACACATCTACAATTCTATATCTAGCGTGTTGATGTTATTTTTTTAAATCACATGTTGGAACCTTGGTTTTTTCTCATTAAAACTTGCAAATACAACACACTAAAAGCTTATGAAAATTTTTATTCATAGCTTACTGAGTTCTTTGTACGTGCTTTGCTTACGCATTTTTCAATACAACGGTGTGAACAAATGGGGCTTGAGATCACGCAAAACTCCTGCGCTAGTTTCGCTGCTGGGAGAGCCCGTTCCGGCCGTTATGAGAAAAAAAGCGCAGCGGTGTGTTCTCTGCAGACGGTAGACATTTTGTTGTAGGTTCCCCTTATTGTTCAAGAGCCTCCAGTCTGCGTTCTATTCCAAATAAATGTGTCTATAAACGTTAGCCAACCTTAAAACGTTCGCTAACATATCACCTATTTTACGGTTGTGCTGTTAACGTTGCGTTTTGTTTCTCATAGCGACCCATCCCACTAGGGCCCCTAGCGGCAGAATCGCCCTGGAGCTTTGCCGCTCGAGCCCCATTGGTTCATACTGGAGTATTGAAAAATGCGTAAGCACAGCACGTACACAGAACTCAGTAAGCGATGAATAAAAATGGCCATAAACTTTTAGTGTGTAGCTAAACGAACAAAGCGTACTCACTTACATGCATCTACATAGAGGGGTCACTCCCACTGACGTGGACACTTACCTGAAAGCAGAAAGAAACAAGGTGTCAGTGTCATAGTACAAACAGATCGACAAACAACAAAAATCTTTTTTAACGGATGATACAAGTTTCAAAGGTATACTGCCAACAGTCAACTGACGAAATGGATTAATGAGTTCCGCCTTCTCCTTTTTGTGGTAGCAGCTTGCGAGGAGGACGGATAACATCGCATTCCAGGCAAATACCTGACGGCTGCTCGCCGTTATGGCTCCAGTGGGCCACGCAGGCGGAAGGCCGCCACACTCGGCTCCGGAGTCATCATCGGTATGCATGAAAGACCGGTCAGGTGGAGCCGCGCCGTAAGTGCTGATACTGGTCGAGCTTATCGCCAGCCAGTCTCTTCCCATTACAAGCTATGCATCATGGACACACACAACACAAACGTCTCTCTCTCACTCACACATTCACTCACACAGTCAAGGGAGCCAGGTCCATTGCGGCCCGTCATGCAGGATCTCAAGAGCGAATTGAGGTAGAGACTTCAAATTTTCTGGGCGTCTTAGTTCCATAAAAAAGGCGAACCCCTATTGAAGTCACCGTAGCCCGAGAACTGCCCCGGATACTAACCGGCACAATTTCCCCAAACGGTCCCTAAACATTTCAGCCCTAGAGATCATCCAGAAATTAGGACAATTTTTCCTAGTATCATTCGGCGCCTGCGAGACTCAGGGTAGACCACCCCGCAGTACATGCATGCGCTACAGGCGAGATCTTGCCTACCTGCCAGGCGCTATGAGAGCTTACAGCGGACGAACCTGACAGGTTCCTGACTGCGAGTGAAGGACGCACTTTCTGGACGATCCCTTACAAGTGTACAACTACAGAGATGAACACTAGCACGTGCACAACACTGTAAAAATTAGTTGTTGAAAAACAGCTCAGTTGTTGACCAACAGCTCAGTTGTTCGAGAACCACAGCAGTTGTTGAAAAACAAGTATGTTTGTTGTCAATGCATTGTTGATATTGAACAATTGGGCACCATTTTGTTTTTGCTGACTTTTTTTTATTACTGTTACTGGACAACTTTTGCTGTTTTTTGACAAACGAAGCTGTTGTACAACAACACGAGTCAATGAAAAACTTAAGAACAAATTTGTTGTAAAGTGACAACAATTTTTTTTACAGAGAACAACGGGGTTAAATACTTCCAAGTATTTAACTTGACGTTTCACACTTGCTCGTGTTTACTCTTTGAACACTTAGCTGATCAGAAACTTCGAACAACGATTGTACTTATATCAAGAACACGCTTTTAGGGGTGTTTTAACACCTCATCCAATGAGACTTCGATAAATTCTTTAGATCTCTAGAGTAGTGTTAATATGGGTACAAATTCCCCTAGGCCCGTGTCACTGTTAAAATTCTGTACTCAGAATCTGTTCGACTGGTATGTGAGGGACAAAGACTTGACATTGCTTTTATTTAACGCACTATGCAGTTATTTACTGTTGTAATTTTTAACAGTGGTTGAACTTCTGTGTTTAACACTTCTTCGATCAGAGTAGTAACTCCAAAAAAAAAGCATTCGCTTTGGTCGTTATACAGCCCGTTTGGGCGCTGCCCAAGTACCGTGCCGTCGCGTCACGAAGCCGTGGCGGCGTTCGCCAGAGCGAGACGATACAACAAAATCAATTTAAATCATTCAAACGGGCGGCGCCCGTCCGAATTTGAGGGCCAATTAGTGGAGTGAAAAGTGTCGCGCCGCGCCAACTCTGCGAGCGTAAAACAAGCGAATGTCTGATCATCAGCGCCAAAGAAAGAGACAAAGGGAAGAACGAAGCGACAAGGTGAGGAGGAGGCAGGGGGGAGCTGAGCAACAAGCTGAGCGGAAGCGGCGCGCGGCAGATGCCCCAGCTGGGCACCTGGCCCCGTGCCCACGGTGGGATCCCCGCTCGCCGTCCGACGCGGTTGTCACCAAAACTCGGCCTCACTCGTAAATCGGGCGGATAATGGGCTCTGCCTGCTCGGCCCGTACGCATCCGGCCGGAGGTCCAAACACACTGGAGGTCCAGACACTGTGAACACCTGATGCATTACCAGCCGGGAGGAGGAGGAGGAGGCCGCTCACAGGAGGCGAGTTGGGCGTTCGGCGTGACTCTCAAGGCGGCTACCCATATTTCATATGGGTCAGGGCCGAGAAGCGCATTTGGCAAAATTATGATGATAGCATTTTTAAGAAGACATAGAATAGCATCTACACCTAGAAGTTTTGGTGTCTGCACGGCGGCTGCACGGCGGCTGCACGGCGGCTGCACGCTGCTCTGTGCTCCGGACGGGCTCTTGCCATTCCACCATTAGAGCCAGGCCATTGGCTGGGGCGACTAGCGTGACGCGACAACGCGCGGATAACGCTTCCTAACGCGCCGGAGCCAATGCGCCAAATCGAAAGAGAGAGGGAGAGAGGAGAGAAAGGGCGAAGGGGTGAGAGAGGGGAAAAGGGGGTTGTTGTTATGCGGGACGGGGAGAGGACGGGAGAGAGGGGGAGAAAGGGAGGGGGGATGGGGATCACTCAGTCACAGCCGGCCGGCAGCACTTGACCGCCGTCGCGCACAATAACGCAAGCGTTATCGCCGCCCAGCACGCCACGCAACGCCACTTGCAGCGCGCCAAATTCGAATACTAAAGGGGGCAGTTCACGGGGGGAAGCAGCCGAATGGAGTCAACGGCGGCCAAGATATTGTGCAAACCGCAGAACATTCAGACACATTCTGTAGTGGTTCTGTTGCCACTCTGGGCGGCTGTCGAGTCCAGCGTGCCCATTAGCTGATTTTACAATTTGAAATTTGCGTGAATAGCGAACGGCAGGTTACAAAACTGGATGGAAATAACTTTGTTGTGTATTTGTTTTCTAACCATGAAAGTACCATAAGGTTGTGCGGGTTGACGTGAGGGTCGTCGTCGGGCTACAGACATCTTTCTTTACTTTCCGAAATGACAAACTGGTGTAGGAGGTGCGTATCTATTCGCAATCTGTTTTTTGCGTGAGTGCGTGCGTGCGAGTGTGTGTGTGTGTGCGTGTGTGTGTGTGTATATTTGTATGTGTTTGTGTTTGTCCACGTCCGCACGAGTGCGAGGAGGAAAGAGCATAGCCGGCCGAGCGTGTTTAGCATATTCACAGGTGACAGACTCCGCTCCAGCAACGCTTATGGCGCAGCGCTCGGAAAGGTCAGGGACGGAGTGACCAGACCAGCGAGCCAACGCGCAGCGGACGATTAGTCAGCAAAGAAGCGCGTGTATGCCGCCGCCATCAGCCGGAGTGCAGGTTGTCGCCCACGGTTCAACTACTCCGTGCTGTATTTTTAACGGAGCGCAAAAGGTCGTTGCTAGAATACGCCCCGCGCGGATGCCGCGCCATCCCTACTTCAAGCCCACGCACAAGTTCAAGGTCGCGCAGCGCGCTTCCAACCTCCACTCTCTCAACTGCCGCTCCAGGAGGACCGCGCCTCACAGAGGGGAAGGCGGCTGCTCAGTGCCAGTCCCCGAGAATATGACACATACCGTATTTTCATATTATTTTTTCTTTGCAGCTTATATACCGTCCGTTGGGCATACATCTGCGAGTCGCTTGTAGTCAACGACAGAGAAAAGGCGGGGGAAAATAAGCAAAGAGAGAGGGGGGGACCAAGTAATACCAGGTTGGGAGGGAAGGAGGAGGAGGAGGAGGAGGAGGAGG
>NW_026267145.1:452204-457864 GCF_000697945.3 Frankliniella occidentalis | reverse complement strand
CACCCCCGCCCCCTCCCCTTCTCTCCACCCCTCCAGACAAGCCCTTTCACCCTCGTTAGCTACGGGGCCTCCAAAACCAGAACTACTAGCAGAGCCGTGGCCCGTGGCCCGTGGGGGGCACCGCGGCAGATCCGCGCAGTCAGACAGGGAAGTGCCGTAGCGCCGTGAGGCAGGTGGGTCTGGGGGGATCAGGGGCGGAGAAAGATTCATTCAAAGATTAATGCCTGGCGGGGTCCCAATACGAGGCGCGTAGGCGTGAGCCGGCTCGCCTCGCGGCACGGCATCCACCATACCAACTCCGCAGGACCCCGCCTGGCCCCCGCGACAGCGGCCAGCCTATCCAAAGGCAGCCCAACAGAAAGCCACCCTGAGACAGAGCCGCTTTTGCAGCGCACGGCGGGGGCGGCACGCCCCCCCCCCCTCTCTCTCCAAGCAACCGCATTAAAACGCGCAGATTCCGCGTTTCGCGCGATATTCACGGCGTATAGCGGCGCAGAGGGCGGGGAAAACTTTGTGGTAAAGTAGGAAGGGGGGGGGGGGAGCATCCACTGCGCCGAGACCACAACAACCATAATCAAGAACGGGTTGAGCGGAGTGGCGTGGCGGGGCCGCCGACCGCGGGGGCCGCCACTCGATGATGTCTTACTCCAATTCCAGCCGCGAGGGAATGGTAAAGCAGCTCGAGAACAACAGCAGGGGAAAATAACGGTTCAGGAACACTACGAAAATGTCCCCGGTGCAGCGCGGGCGAGAGGGTAGGGGGGTGGGGGGTCTGTCACACCCCTCTATATGACGGCCCCACTCGCGTTGGAGGTTCAAAGCGCCCAAGCGGGACCTGTCCCGCCGCCTCACATATCATCAGCTGGCCCACGAGATATGGCGCGAGAAAGGGGTGGAGAGATTGGGCAGGGGGAGAGGACGGGGGGTGGGGAGAGAGGGGGTAAGGGTGGGGGTGCGTTCGGCAGGCCCTCCCGTCACCCCGACCCAACTACTTTCCCCTTCAGCAGAGCGAAATCGTTTTTGCGGCCATCGTATCTTGACTGATCACCCAGTTTGCCCATCCCGATCCCCTACGTCAGGTCCACCCACCCCTCACCCTACCACCATGGTGACGGTGACCCCTTCAGCCACGCAAAAGCAATCTCTATACCGCCACCGGTCCCCACTCTTCAACCACCGATCGCGTCGATGCACTATGTAGCACACATATCACTCATAAAAAAATTAGACGAAAGACCGTTTTTTATGTTAGAGTCCACCGTGTGTCGGAAATTTAAATGTGTGTGTTTCCCTCACACTCAAATTTAGTTTAAACCCTTTTCCACAAGGTTTTGAACACTTGAAACTGTTAATTTGTCTGTTTTTCTTTTCACTCAATGGGAACGGTTCCGAGGCAGAAACAGGACATGGGATGGTTCAATGCTGGCCACAACTTACGTTTTGATACCTTAGTTATATGTCAAATTGGCTCACCAAACCAATGCACCAATGACCGAGTACAGCATCATTGTTGGCTAAGCCTGCAGCTGTATCGTGCGAGATCCCCGGCAGCTTCTGGGTCAGGCCTGGCAGCTGTCAGCTTTGCATTCGACGTGACAACAAATCCGCCGCGATCGGCACTGCATGAATGTCATTCATTAATCCTCATTTCCAAGATGAAAAAAAACAACACAAAACAAAACAACAACGAAACAAATCGAATGAACGTTATGGCGGAGTGTTGACTCGCGGCCTGTTGTTGGTGGACGCGCATGCAGTTCTCAGGGGGTACAACCACGCGCCAACTCGGGGGTAAACACGCTGGGGCGCACCGCATGAGAGGGGGGAGGGGGGGGAGATAGGAAACTGTGCACGCACGCACACCCATACAAAGAGAAACACTGCTTTCGTTGAACTAGCCTGGGCGTTTTCACCAACATTACACGCATAGGAAAACAAGCAGCGCCCCGGCAGCCTCAACAAGAGAAGCGGTTGGGTGCAATGTGTGCGTGAGTGAGTGTGTGTGTGCACGGAGGGCGGTAAGATAAGGCAGAGCCTTTCCCCGCCGAGGGGCACACACCGCACAGCAGCGAGCTCGAACAGAAATAGTACTAGTGATGAGATCTGCACACAAACACTCTTCTTTTTGTGTTTTGCCTATCAGAGAGTGGGGTGTTGAGGCCGGGAGAGGTTGATAACCATCAAGGTCTAGCTCCCCTTCTCTCCCTATTCCTTACACACACACACACACGCACACACGGGCGGTAATCGAATGCAGGTGACGTAAGATAAAACAATCTTATCAGTGACGCCCAGATTTGCGACTCGCTCAGTTTTATCCAGCCTCGGGGGCCGCCGCGCGCAGAGCAGCAGCGCCAGCGGCAATGAAGATTCCACAAAATGTGGGCGCGTGCATTATTTAGGGCGTCTCTGGTCCGTGTCCGCGACCAATGCTGCTGCGCTGTACTGCGGGGCACGACCCCGGCGCAGACCTAGCAGCGCGGGGGGGGGGGGGGGCGAAAGCAGCACAAAAGGGAAAAACCGCGCGAGTACCGCGAAGAGCCGCCGAACCGAGCGAGCGGAGCAGAGCAAACAATTATTATTTCAGGAGGAGGAAATTACAATGCGGCCCGGCCTCGGCCCGCAGCCTTCTTAATTACATCTCTTTTCGCTGCAGCGCCGGCTCCGGTGGCTCATCCCATCCCCAGTCAGAGAGCGAGGCCCTCACGACCTCACTCGGCATGTTGCGGAGTTGACGCAGGTAAGAAAGAATGTAACCACTCCAGGCGCTCTTTCCAGTCAACAGGAAAAAAAAGAGAGAGAAGACGGCTTAAAAGTGATAAGCTGTGTGACACGCGCGACGCGGGAGGGGACACTGTCAAAAGCTTGCGAAGAACTATGCTTTGCATTGCAAAGAATTTTGAAGCGTTGTAAAGTGCTTTGCATTGTAAACTTAATCCTTCCCATTTTAAACCAGTTCTTCGCACCTTACAAAGAAAATTGTTCGTAACGCTGCAAAGAATTAGTTCGAAACCTTGCAAACCGTATCTTCTCAACTTACGAAGAAAAAAAGTTTGCGATGCAAAGAAAATAGTTTGCAATGCAAACTTCCTTACAATGCTTTAAAATTATTTGCAAGTATTTTGCAGTGGACTCAACAGATCACACCATTATTTGTTCTGGGTGTACTAATTATTTATCATTTACACAAATAAAATTAAAAAGACATTTCTACCTGTACCAGCGCCACCCTAATCCCAGTGGTGGCGCGCGACGAGGCCAGGAGGCAGCAGAGGCCACGAGAGGCCACTGGCCTCACCGCTGGCCTTGGCAGCTCAGCGCAGCCCCACCGGCAGAGGCCCGGCGGGCAGCCGTGCGCGGCGGGGAGCGCACCTCCACGGCGCTCCGCAGCGCAGCCCGCCAGAGCCGAGCAGCGGAGCCGAGCAGCGGAGCCGAGCAGCGGAGCCGAGCGGAGCGGCGCGCTCCCCCGACTTCTAATGTCGGGCTGCGGCCCCGCCTTCGCAAGCCCTCGCTGCCGCTGAGCTCTCTCACCCCGAGCGACGTACACCAGATTGTGTTATCGCGTGACACGATATCGGGGCAAACATCGGATAGAAGCATCGAATCTCTCGATCATGTCGACACACATTGTCGCAAACATTGAGTGTATCGCAATCTGAAGAAGAAAAAAATCTCATAAAAATCATTGATAAACCGAGGTCTTGATCCGTCGACATCGACATCGGGAGCACATCGTGCCCTTGATATCGAGACAAAATGGTGTCGATATCGGAAGAGCGAGGTATCGCTCAGCCCCGCGCCCCGAGGTGCGCAGCCGCTGGTGCGGTGCAATCCATTACAAGGCGGGTGTGATACGTGAGAACATCGCCCCGGTGTAGGCGGCTGAATATTGCACGAGGTAGTGAGATGCCGTCGGGCCCACCGCCGCGGTCCCCGAGGCGGGGCGAGGCGGGGCGAGGCGGGGCGAGGCGGGCGGCCTCCTTTCGAGGTGCGCCCCACCCCACCGCGCCCCCTCACCCGCCACGAACACACTCGGATGTTCCCCGCGCCCGACGGCTCAGGCAGCCGACCCTGGCCGACCTCAACCTCGAGCCGCCGGGCCGCTGGGGGGTCGTTCCGTGTCGGGCCGCGTTATATCGCATATGCGGGCCCGGGCCCCGCGGGAGCCCCCAGCTGCGGGGCTCCCCCACTGGGGCTCCGCGGCGCCGCCCCGGCGGGGGCCCAGCACAGCCAAAGCGGCCCGGGGACAGGGCTTTACTCCAGCCCCCCGTAAACGGTACCCCCCGAACATTTCCCCGGGAGTGCGTGTGCCAGACCGACTGTGCCCCCGTGCGTGGGGGTCAACGCGAAGCGAACTTAATGCAGAAGACCACGAAGAGGATGAAAAGGTGCGGTCATGCGTGCACTTGTTGTGGCCACAACCACCCGACCGCGGCACAGCTGCATTCGCCACAAGCGCGCCCCTCGCGGGAGGGGGCGCCAGTGCCACGGGGCCGTGGGCCGGGAGGGTGCCGCGCTAAGGTTAACGTAATATTCATTGCGGCGCCCGAGTCCATGTTTTTGTTATGGGGCAGGGAGGGGCGGCGGAAGGGCGGCGGATGTGGCGCACCGTCAATGCTTTCTTTTCGTACGTGAGACAAAGGCCGAACGGGAGTCCCTCGCGGGGAGAGGCCCCTTCGGGCCCCTTGTAGGGCACGGGAGGCCCGCTGGAGGGGGCAGCAACGGCACCACAGGAAAGGGAAGGGGTTTTACACTCTGGCAGGTGTTCGCCCGCGACACGAGCACCAAGTCAGTTGAGTACACATAACGTTGAAAAATAAGTATGATGCTACAGAAAAAGGGAAACCTTTTCAAAAATTAAAATAAATAAATCAGGCTACAATTTTACAAAAGGTTTCGAAAAACAATTCAGTATCTCATAAAGTATGCATCTTTGATGTAATTTGCCCACTGACGCAATGTCGCGTATAACCAGAGACAATTATGCGTTATCCCCCGCCCCAAGAATGAATATTCGAGTTTTAAGTGAATATCACCCCCCTTTGTTGTGCGACAGTGTGCAGTAACAGACGCCTACCGCGATAAGGAGACGGCCGCCAGAGACCTGACGGGAAACAACTTTTCGCGGCAGTTTGCTTTTTCTCGCCGATGGTTGATGGTTGTGGCGGCCGCGGCGTGTCAGAGAGATGGGGGCGGCGGCGCGTTGGTGGGAGTGGCGCGTTTGGGGGGCCGCGCGACATAACAGAAGACTTTCCATGGGCTTCCCACCCACCGCTCCCCCCGCGGGGGCCCCGGCCCCGGCCCCGGGGCAAGGCGGCGTCATAACAGTTTCAAACTAGAGCGCCCCGCCGCGCACTACAGTGTGCCCTGGAGGGGGGGGGGGGGGGGGGGTGCTCACGAGGCGTACAGACGGGCCCCACGCCGGATTAACTTGCGCAGGCAGGCACCAGCAGTGGTTAACACGCCACGCCGCGGCCACGCCGGGAGGAGCGGAGCAGAGCGCGCCGGAGTGGCGGGATCCATCTGCCATTGCGCCCCATCTGGCATGCGGGGCGCAGGCGGCCACGACCCAGGGGCATTCCTGCCGGCCATGGACTCCACCTGAAGAGCCAACGAGCGGGCGGAGCAGAGAGGGGTAGAGAGAGGGACAGGAGGGGAAG
>NW_026267145.1:426167-450472 GCF_000697945.3 Frankliniella occidentalis | reverse complement strand
ATTTGACGACTGCCTGACCGCCACTATCAAACTTTCCTAATCCGATTACTTACACATCAAAAGTGACCAACGGGCGTGCACCTTGAAGTGTTCAACTCTAGGGGATAATACGTATGAGACGTTTTACTGTGACTTTGTTTGCTTCCAAAGAGTTAAATCCTGAAGTCGAATACTCCTGTGCTCCATTCTGGTGTTGTGTTGAGCTTTCAGTGTGTCCACTCCAAAATACGAATTTCCAGTCCATCATCTGCTGCAATTATGTTTACGTTCCGCGGTGTTCAAAGTAGGTACTTTACAAGCTAGAACACTTTCTCTATCAGTTTACAAGACAACAAACACAACACAGCTGCAGCGCTCCACGGAGAAAAGCAACATACAAAATTGGAATAAAAGTAAAGTCTTTTTCTAGGCCACCACTCTTGTCACATCGCACCTGAGTCATTCCTTCGTTGATCAAATTGCACTCTTCTCAAAACATCGTCACGAAGCGAAGAGGCAGGTCACACACAGCCGCACACAAGGCCCATATGCTGTCGAGCTCTGCTGCTGGCGTGGGTGGGGCGGCCTGTAGTTGGGCGGGAGGTGGAGGGTACAGGTGCGGGGCCAGGTGTAGTGGGTCGTGTCTTTACGACCCAGCGCGCCACGCCAACCCTACGTCGCCAGCCCGCGTCACCGCACCTCAAGCCAAGCGGCACAGGGCGCCGCCCCCGACGCGGCCCCGCGCCCCGAGGCATGCAGAGCGTTGCCACCACATTTACATCAAACGGTTGAGGGCCCCGCGCCGCAAGCCTGATCCACCCCCGCCCCCGCGCTCATCCCACCCGCACCCCGTGCTCACCCCGCCTCGCCCGCACCCCGCCCTCACCACACCCCGCCCGCACCCGACCTGGGCCGTTGCCCGGGTCAAGGCCGCGAGGAGCCGCGGGGCCCCGCCGCACAGCGTGCCTTCCTTTCAGACTCGCAACTGTTCTCTGCACCCACGGTGCGTTTTGTTCGTTCGACCCAAATTCATATACCGTGCCTCAAAACAACAATACAGTCAGCAAGCAAAGGGAACAGAGATAATAATTTCAGCAGAAATAAGACCGTGAAGGTAAGTAGCCTCAAATAAACGTCTGAGCCTATAAAAGTAGACATCTGGAAGATATGTCCTATCGGGTTGCTGCGAAATCCCGCTTGATTTTGAAATTAGACCTGCTTACAACCTTTGGCCTCCCGTAGGGCTCAAGCAGAGGCAGTTATACGTGTACAGGTGCCAAAACTTAAAATGTCAAAGCCTAACGGTGAACACATGTCGCGCATACCGTCGTAAAACATGCAGTAGTAGTGCTTCACCGCAGCTTACAGTGAAATTCACTGTACTCTTTCAGTACAGACGCAGTAAACCACAAAATGTGGCCAGTTTTCCTACGCCACCGGGTTCATCTTCAGCTGATTCTAAGACAGACTTCGTGCAGGAACTACGTAGTGGAATGTGTAGCCTCTGCATAGTCTTGTTGCTGCTAACTTAACGAGGCGCATTTGATAATGCCGGTCAAGGGCAGAGGAGAGGGAGAGGGAGCGGAGGGGCGCCTCCTGCACCTCACCGGACGCAACCTCAGGCCGTAATTGGCTATTCCCACCGGACTTCCCCCATGCTCCGTATTGGTGCACGCACACGCACGCACGCACGCACGCACGCACGCACGCACACACACACACACACACACACAAACGCGCGCGCGTGCGCACACACAGTTTCAGTGTGCAAGACCATTCAACCATCCATACGGTGTGCTGTTCCCTCTCGGTCGGCGAATGCACGCCAGTGATTCCCCCTGGGTGTGCTTTCTGATGGGAGTGTGCCTGTGTGTGCTCACCAGAGAGCCTGTATTAGTGGCAGTGAGGAAGGTGGCTGAGAGGGGTAGGCGGAAGAGGTAAGAAAGGGAGAAGGCGCGACCTAAGGCACGACCTAACCCACCAGACTTCGCGACACCTCTTTACTCGATGACTATACGGATTACAATATCAGGACACCTTCAGGTAACTGCTTCAAGTTGTCAAGATTGCGACAAAGAATAGCATATAACGGCAAGGAGGCGGAGAGGAGGGATCAAAAGAGGGAGGTGGGGGATAGGGAACAGAAGTAGTAAGGCGTGGTGCGAATAGCATACAAAGCGCGTGCGAAGGGCCGACAAAGAAACAGCAGTCTTTGAAACACATGTCAAGATAAGCCAAGTTCTCCCTGAAGCCAGGGTCATATATTATTGCAGGTGCCGGTAAGGGGACCGCGGCAGCAGGGGGCGGGGTGTG
The DNA here is from genome assembly GCF_000697945.3 of Frankliniella occidentalis. Classification (NCBI taxonomy): domain Eukaryota; kingdom Metazoa; phylum Arthropoda; class Insecta; order Thysanoptera; family Thripidae; genus Frankliniella; species Frankliniella occidentalis. Next base: position 448,180 of record NW_026267145.1, on the reverse strand, counting down.
GCAGCGAGGGGCGGCCTCCCGCGACTGGCCCGTGACGGCTCCACGGAGGGGTGCGGCAAGAAAAATAGTGCGGAGTGCCAGTTTTCCCCTTCCTCGCACCCCTCCTCCAACGGCCTGTCCCTCCTCAACCCCAAAAGGAGAAAGATCCACAAAAACGGAGAGTTCCTCGGCCGACCAAAGTTGGGGCGAGGAGCGCGGCATGTTTGCGTTTCCTAAACTAAATTTACAATTTTTTCCAGAGGGAAAGCCCCGGGGAAAGCGTAGCCTCACATAATTCAATTTGTGGATAGATTTTGCTCAATAAGATGTACCAAGTTCCCAACTTCGAGGTTCAGGAGGAAATTCAAGGGGAAATTCATCGGAATTATCTAAATAAATACCACGCCACATTATTAGAGGCAAAACTGGGCGTACCGTACATTGAGTGAAATGCTGATAGGCCAAAGTCGAGCGACCCATCGGAAAGACTCCGAAGTGCTGGATACAAAACCACATCGGATTCATTCGGATGGGTCGCTCGCACTTCGGACTCTCTTAATACCTAGAGGCCATCGAAATGGACGTGGAAGTCCGATTCAGGTAGTTCTATGTGCACGTACACCCAGGAAAAGGTTCTCGCAGCCGGGGAAATAGCATTTTATTTCCCTAATGGAAATTTTACATGATACAAGAATTCATCTTTTTACATGTGGCGAAAATATGTTCTGCAGCTTTGATGGTACAGGTCAGTCGCGGCAAATAAGAGAGTAGGGAATTTTAAAAACCAATGTGTATGTTTTCCAGCTTCTTAAAGGCGACCACATCTCGCCGTTTCGCGGTGTTTTCCACACATATCACGAGATGAGCACAGAGCACGGCGGCGCAGGCGCCATCACGCCAAAGAGGGCCGGGCCGACACAAAATCAACATCCGCCTCCCAAAGCGCCATTAATCATCATCACCACCATCTTTGCGGCAACAATCAGCTACCAAAGCGTTGGGATCGTCATTGTCAGCGGGTCGATGACGGTGGCATATCCCACGCCAATTTCAAATAGGGGCTCCACGCATTAAGGCCGACGGCGGAGGCCGCTTTGGGCTCTGGCGCCCACGTCGACACGAGTTACTAGGGAAGGCGTCTGCTGCGTCGCGCCCGACTGCAAATTGGACACGCTATAATCACTTTTCACACACTTCCTCTCCATGATGTTGCACCATCACCATCGAGCGTCTCCGGCAACACAATCCTTGCCAGAGGTCGGGGTGCGAAAAGGCAAGTGTCAAATATTGACGGACAACTCCGCCCGCCTCGCTCCGCGCCCCTCCCCTCCTCGCTTCGAATGAGGTGCGCCGTGTTTGTTCGTCGGGCCGGCAGCAATTACCGCAATGGACCACGATGGCCGTGAGGGACGGACGGACATGAGCTGCCAACCACAGCAGGGCGCAGCAGGCGGGCTATTGAGACGTATTCACGCTTCTAGCGACCGATATAAAAGAAAATTACTGCAACAAAAATAATACGACATGAAGTTGGTGGTTAAATTTCTTAACTTATTTGGAATTTCACCTCACATGTCCCCTAAAGCTGTTATCGTACGAAGTTGTGAGCTTTGTACAACCCATTGTCTGGCTGTGCGCTCGCTCGGTCGCTGTGGCGCGGTGTGGTCGTGCGCTTGCACCTGCAGGCGGGCGAGCACACACACACACAGACCGCCCCATACGTCACCGCCGCCTGACAAACTAATCCGGCCCTGCCTGGCCCGGGGGCCTCACGGCCTGCACTCTGCGCTGCGCGCACTCGCTGCTCACCGAGCTGCTCACTGACCTCCCGACCTGCAGCAGTAGTGCGGCCCGCCCCCGGCCCGCCCCCGCCCGACAGCCTCTCTGTCTCTGTCCGACCGCGCGCCGCGGAGGTCGCGGGGCTCATCGCTCCACAAAGGCGACGCCATTACACATCATTCGACGCGTCCATCAAACATAACCTTAATTTGTCAGGCGCGCCCCGATCTCCATCTCGGCCTGCGTCCCGGCCGCGCGAGTGATGGATGCTCCTCAGATTGACCCGTCCGCCGCCGCCCCGATCGACGCGTCTCCAATTATCAGAATTATTACCCGAAAAGACGGTTGACTGTCCGTTTGACCGATGAAAGCAGGCTTGCAGCGAACCTCAAATTGGCTCGACGTATAATATGAGGGTAACAACTTCACTGGCTGTCACAATGAATGGCATGGTTTGTGACACAAAACATTTCGTTGATAGCACTTCGGCTCAATTGAATTCTTTTAAATAAATTAACAAGAATAATTAATCATACGAAACTTTCACATTTATTTTTATGAGGCTTGTAAGTAAAATTCCAGGCCTTACTTTGAACCTGTTTTCGTAACGAAGAGGTCACATAAACCAACAGAGGGCTTCGCTCCAAGCAGCAATAAATGTGTCTGGACATTTTCCGGATTTACTTTTCGAACCGGTGTGCGATGGGAGAGGGATGGGTGCGGCTGGCGGGCTGTGGCTGGTGGATCGACATCAACAGGGGATGGGCGGCCCAGCGGCTCAGATGTAAATTAAAAGCAACACACCAGCAGTGGCGGCCAAATCTAGCTGTCCCCCTACACCGCCACACCCGCCCCACACCCCAGACACACGGGTAGTATCGGCAACAGGGCGCAACGCGAGGCCGTACACCGATGCCCGCAGCAGCCAGCCTCAAAATGGTGCCAATAAAAAGAAGCGGGGGGCTTACGCCCATACCCCCCCCCCCTCTCTCCCTCTCTCCCTCTCTCTCTCTCTCTCTCTCTCTCTCTCTCTCTCTCTCTCTCCCCCTCTCTCTCTCTCTCACTCTCACCTTTTTCCCTCCTGACGCAGAGCACAGGGACTACAATAGCATGGCCAAATACTAAAATGTGTATTATACTTTTACTATTCTCATTTTACTACATTGCTTCGTTACACTACATTGCGGAAGTTTAGTTTTAAAAGTAAAGTTATCGACGGCTGATGGAGTAAATGTCAGAGGGATACTGCCGTCTTTAAAGAGGACACATACGCGCCCCATCGGAAGAGGAAAAGTGTTCCGTGCCTATTTTTATTCTTTTGGGGGAAAAAAAGTGAGCAGGCGCCAGGCGCTGATGGTAAAACACACACACGCACACTAAAAAATAAGGCTAGCTTGCCAGTATAATTAAAAAAAACAAAAAACAAAAAAAACAAACTCGGGGATCTGGCAAGTGAATTGCGATACGACACTGTGCTGTGAAGTAACTACACCAGGATGGCGGTGATCTGGGAGTTGTCGAGATGGGCAGAAAAAGCATGCGGTCGTCCACGCGCGAAGAGCGTCATGACGGTGGTGTGTCGTACCGCCGATAATGCCCATCCCACTTCGCGACGCCCCGCCGCGCCCCCAGCACTAGGTGTGGGGGGAGTATTGACCGCCATCTCGTGCAAGAACAGTATCAGACGCACGGCGTGGCCGCGGTGCCAACCGTTCCCACCATTCTGCAATAAGGGCACTAAAAGCGATGCACATGCAAAGGTTTGATGCACAAACCAATCAACACTGTAAACGCAAGTGTGTGAATGTCGCTCACTTGCAGGTGAGCGAATATTCGTACACTTACGGGGGTAAAGGTGTGAATTTCCTAGGAAAAATTCACACGTTTACCCCCCGTAAGTGTACGAATGGATATTCGCTCACCTGCAAGTGAGCGACATTCACACACTTGCGTTTCCAGTGAACGTAAAACAAAAGACTCTTGGCTTTTAAGCGCCACGCCTAGCGAGAATGTCACTTTCGCTGTAGAAGATAAGGGTCCCCGAGAATCGAGACAGGTAGAGTACAGCCTGCAAAGCCGAAACTGAACAGAGTAACACCTACAACAAAAGAGGGTGACGCAAGGGGGGCAACGAGAGTAACGCCCACACAACTTATAATCACGCTTTACTTATCACCATTTCTGCTTCGGCGGCGCCCAACAGACCCGGCCGCCCCTTTGGTGGTGTAGCCACACCCGCAGATGAGAAATTGCTCGTGACTGGCCGCGGGGGTGAGACAACCCTGTGGGGAGTAGGGGAGGGACCAGACAGCGCTCCCCTCCAAGAAATCAACCAGATTCCCATCGCCCTCCCGCAGACATATAGCCGCGACAGTAAGAAATAGTTTCCTCTTTTTACAGAAAGGTAAAGGGGGGGAGGACGTTCAGGGAGAGTGCTGTAGATGGGAGAAACCGAGAAACCTTAGTTTAGTGCGCCGTCGTCTGTTAAGTGCCTGTATTAAATCTCCTCGGCGGTTTACAGTATAGTTCTCGTGATCATCGCGTCGTCCTGCTCCTTCCTCGCGTCCTGCTGAACGCAGCGACCGCGCGGCGGGTGCAGCGCTTCGCCGCGCCGCCGTCGAAGCCACCACCCCAGCCGCAGGCGGCCCGCAGGAGGCCCGCAGGAGGCCCCTGGGGAGTCCCGAGGACGCCTGGGGGAGTCCTCCTGCCCTCCCGGTGCTGAGCCGCGCGACGCCGCCTGATGGGCGGTGCAGGCGTCGGATCCGCAGCCAGAGAGTGAGAAGGGGGAGGACAACTCGCTCGAGATATATTGGGAGGCCGTGCGCGACAAATAACGCCCGGCACCAGACGGATCCCGACCGCCGATAGCGCTACGCCCGATGCCGACGGAATCCGAGGCGCAGGGTGAGGAAATGGGCGACGCGTGGCGCCGCGGGGCGGGGCACGGGGTGGCAGGCACAGATTGCCGGGGTCGGCAGGCAAAATACTTACGGACCGGTCAAAGAGGCGGAAGGCGCGGAAGACGCACAAGTGCGCCATAGAGCACGGCAGCCGTACAGGAGCTGTGCGGGCGGAAAACTCACCTGGAAAAAGAGAGCGGAAAGAAAAGCGCGTCAGTCGTGTCAGTTAGGCGCAAATTAAAAGCGCTCCAGCGCGACATGTTTGCCTACGTGCGGTACACGCGGAAAGCACCGCGAAACAGGAAAAAATAAAATTACGAACAAAAAATATAAAAACTCGATTTTTCGGGGCGGGCGGTGGCAGAGGTGGCAGCGGCGGCGCTAATGACTGAGCGTTTCCTTCCTTTGGAGGGACGCCACAAAACCCAGATTTGTTATTCCGTTTGGCCGGCGCGCTTTAGGGCGCATAGCAATTAAGGTAATTGCTGTGATGCGCGCAAATCAAGTAAAGCAAAATCCGATACACTTCCCCGCTACCCTCTCTCTCTCTCTCTCTCTCTCTCTCTCTCTCTCTCTTATACGTTTACATTTTTCGTGGTTGCTGCGGGCTCGCAGTCCGACCCTGTACGCACCCCGCACTCCGGGCCCCTGTGCTCCCACCCTGCGCAAGGCCAGATGGAGAACTGGTGGCAAAAGCAGGCGGTCGCGACTCTTTACTGCAGCAAAACACATATCATTAATTTGTGGCATTGCGTTTTTGGCCCTTTTGAATAAGTAAAGTGAGTAACGATGGTCATTTCGCACCCACTAAACTCACTCTGCCATATTAATTTCAGGCCGTTAGCGGCCAACTCGACATGTGTCAGCAGACAAGCGGCGCGCCGTAATACTAGAAGAGTATCGCGCGAGTAAATCACCACACCACTGCGCTTATTTGAGTGATGTTGCTGCACAGCTGCTGATGTGACAGAGTGCATACGGCACTGTTCGCCCGCGCCAATCATACCAGAGTTGAGCCTGTAAAATTTAATAGAAACAAAACAAGAAAATTTCGGACAGAGCCATTCTCTCTAAATTAGCAAGTTGTTATAACTAATGACCAAATCCGTACTGAAAAAATTATCTACGACATGTTACATATAACAACTTGTATAACTGGTGCACGAGACCAGAAATCAATCGGGCGATTTGTAACACTCCTGACAGAATAACATTTAATTTATTCAGCACTGTTGTGTTGAGGCTGGGTCCCGACCTTTGGCCCACTCCTCGTTCCAAAATGAACCCGGGCCATTTTTCGAGCAGCATTTAATCTGATCGCAGAGACGCGTCCGACCAAGGCCGCGGTGTGCAGTATGTGGGCCGAAATAGTGGTGCAGGTGTCCGGTCCGGACAGGAGAAGGGGGAATGGAATGGCGTGCCCATACATTATGGGTCGGCGAGAGTGACAGAAGCATAGAGCGACAAGGCTGCAGAGTGAGAGAGTGAGAGGGCAGAAGGAGAGAGGTGAGGCGGAAGAGATGTAGAGAGAGACAGACCAACGGCTGGGGTCAGGAGTGGGAGTGAGACGGTGTAGAACAGTAGCTCCTAATGAGATACACATAACACTAGGGGAAACATCACCATTAATCATGCACTAACAGCCCGAGCAACGCCAGATCTGGTTTTCGGGTTTAGCGCGTCTGGATTCGTACCATGTCACGCGAGGCCTTCACGCAATTTGAAGATGGCTCAGGTGGCCAGGGCCGTGCGTGGGGCGCTTCGCATCGCGATACTAATTTAGAATCACCTCCATCACGACTCTGAGAACAGCTAACGGCCGTCGCCCGGAAATGACAACTACACCACTTTCTTAAAGTGAATATTTTGCAGCCCGCTCTCTACACATCTAAATTATTCGAACGCTACCACTTTGTTATGCGGACTTCCAAATCTAGTTCCGATAGTAGTTAAGCATGTGTAAATACGGTGCACATTATGTAAGAATTTTTACATAGTTTACTGACTACGTTTCATCGATGATCAAGGATTAATTGCTGGAAAAGGCATGTAATAGTAAATCAACAATCATCAATTCCAAGGTTTAGGTTTTCTGGAACACTTTTGCGAATTCAAATTTCCAGTCCAACACCTAAGACTGTGCACAACAGAACACAGTTGCACACTTTCGTTTTCATAGCTATCTAAGTTATAAGAGTTTCATTATAATTATAAACTGAAGAGATCCACTTTTACTGAGTTTAGAATGGGGCTGAACCGACCACCATTTTTTTTCCTGTGTGTGAAAATACAATTTATGAAAACAACTAATTTCGAGAAGTAATAGTACTATTGTAGACTTGAAGTGGCACGGTTGGATGTTTCGAGCAGGCTGCATTGTTTAACAGTTGACCTAACAAATAATCGACTGTGCTGCCGTCCGACGTTTCGAGCCGACAGCGAAAGTGAATCGTTAAAAAAAGGGTCTCAAGCAGTGCAGGAAAGAAAAGAGGAGAGGGGATAAAATAGATTCGTTGACGTCTATAAGGGTGCTGTCAGAAACGTCGCGCGCTCTTTGCTCATTTTGTTGGAATACGCAATGCGGGTGGAAACACGTTATTGCGGCCGAAGGCTCTCAATGCAAATTCCAGGCGGAGAATGAATTCGGCACAGAGGCACTGGTCGCAAGGCGGCGCTTCTCGCTGCTTCACGATATTTCTTCCTTCAAGATTTTCAGCAGGCTAAAATAAATGAAAATTTTAGCTCAACAACACTACGTTGCGTCCCTCTGATGGCACAGTAGAAGAGACATACTGGCGAAAAATCGCGTCGCGCAAATCACGAGATCACGAGATGAATCACTTTCGCGTATATGCGGCCAGAGACAGATCGCTTCGGAGTTGGTAATTTTTTGCGTGAGCCTCCCCCCACCCTCTCACTTCCTCTCCGCCAGTCGTCGTAGGTGTGAAGTAAGTGCCTCGCGCAGAGTGGCCGGCCCATACGAGGAGTGTAGCGATCAACCATCCAGCAAACATTTGTCAGAACAACAAACGTTACTGTTGCCACATCACTTCATGCTGTGCACAGCAAGATAAGCGTCACGTTGCAAAACACGGAATAAGATATGCGGGGGAATGAAGACGACGGCGAAAGGCTAAGTGATAATGCCCTGAGTAGTGCAGTGATTCACTCCCTAACGTTCCCCCGGACCCAGTAGAATGAAAGATTGGGGTGGAGCTTGGCGGATGGAGAAGTAGCGATAAAACTAGACCGGCCAGACCGACGGGAAAAAATCTATCGAAGGGACCCAAAGTTTGCTCCGCGGAGCAATGAGAAGAAAGGACGAGGACAGGAAAGCGGGGTGAAAGAGGGAGTGGGGAAGAGAGGGGGAGAGGAAAGAGAGGCGGCGGATATATGTCGCTAACCTTAACTTGTCAGATCGTCTGATTGATTCGGAGCCCCTGTGGCGCGAGCATTAACACTTTTTCTACCCTCCGCAAGCTGGGAAAGGGGTTGTACTAGTATTGGTGATGGTGGTAGTGAGAAAAGAACACGCAATATTAAATAGTGCGACTATGATGGATCACTCATCTCTTGCACAGTCACTGCCCTAACGATGCACAACGTTTAACAGTGTACCATCCGAGAGGTCCCGTCGAGCGAGGCACCTATAGGACCCAGTTCCAAACCAGCGGCCATCGCAGACCAGCCACTCCGAGTCCGGCAGCCAGCAGCATAATTAATCCACACCTGCCATTGAACAGGATGGTTCGGCACATTGTACAGTGACATGGCATTTTTTACTACTTTCAGACTGCAATTGGTGGTAGCGGACCAGGCGAGACCGAGAGTAGTCGACCCGGAAAAAAAAGGTTGAAGTAGCCGGAGGATGACCGTGTGTTGACAGACTACTCCAATGCCTAGTCGTTAGAACAACTATTTGGGATAAGCAAAAATAATTCAAAGAGGACTCGCTACAGTAGGAACCACTTGATCAGTATGCGTCGATGAAAGGTGCCATATTCTCTTGGAGAGAAAAATGTGACACTGGATCACCTCCCCTTCTCCTCAGTTTGTCCTCGGACCACAGGCCGGTCGTATCGTATAATTCAATCAAAAGTGTTGGTCTGTCGATTTCTCATGGGTGCGGCCGCAGCCGGTTTGTCCTCATCGGATAACGTTTTTGCACATCCTGCGGGGATTATGACGACGAGCCTGAGAGGAATTTCGTGTCTTTTAATAAAGATTATTTACTGCTTTGAACTTTTCTCGAAACTTGCTGACGGACGGGAAGCGTGCGCTGCTGAGTTTGTTTGCGAATACATCGCTAAAGCTTTGCTTTTTTCAGAGCATCCTCTTTTTCAGCACCACACTGTTAAATTACTGCGAAGCAATGATTTTGTAGAACTGCGAAGTATTTGTGAAGTAAATGCTTCGTAGTTACAAAGGATCAAAATTCTTTGTAATTCTGCAAAAAATTGCTTTACAAGTGCACCGCCCTCTCCCCAATGTGAAAAATACTCGCAAGTTTACAGGAAAACTTTTCATGATGTGAGTCTGTAAATTTACTATCACTTCCTATCGACTTGGAATGCATGGAGGAAGAAAAATGGTCCGGGCACAAATTCACAACATTATTTTTTATTTCAAATTATAAGAAATGATGTAACTTATTTACGAGGATATTTTCCACATTGCCCCCTTTCCTCCTTTCTTCCCCTATCCTAAACATCCATCGTACTCCCGTTTCTGTCTCCTTTCCTTTCATACGGTGATGGCTTCGGTACAATTATGGCGTTACTTGCATTGTCAAACAAACTGTATTCTTATTTCCTTACTATCAGTAACGGAAGGAACTGTAGGAACAAGTACGATGTTGACTCCCAGGCAGCACAGGGGTTCGGAGTAGGAAGCAGGAGCCTCGAGCACCACAGCGGGACCGCCAGCGTTGTCTTTTTTTCGGTGAAGGGGGGGAGGGGGGCGTTGTTTCAAATTAATTGTTTGTTTCCACACTTCTGAAGGATCGTTAATTTCCAATTTGTGGAGGAAAAGAAGAAGTCGGTCCTATTAAATATATGCAAGAGGCGCTCCTACACCGTGAATAACTTATGGAGAGGTGCAGTACCAGCGATGGTGCTAGTAAGGGGGCGTGGCGCTCCAGCCTCGTTTGGTGTGCCTTCATCCAATACATTATTGTCTGCGAGCGCGAACTGATCAAAAGCCTACTCCACAGAATCCTATTCCACATTAAAATTTGCGTTCTACCGCCAATGCCTAACCGCGAGTTGTTCCTTTTCTGCTAGTCCTCCGAAAAATATCCACTGCCATCACGGAGACACTCTCATGCCTTATTCGCCGCGCCTTCCACGGCAAGGCGTTTGATTGGAAGATACGTCTACCTTGTTGGCGGACAACAGCCAGATAAATCTTGTCAGAGCGCAACCATCCTCACTTCCTCCACACACTCGCACCTTCTATTACTAAATCCGCTCGCTGCTCCTCTCCTTTTTATTTCTCTATATAAAACGCAGTTCTATTGGCGAGATGGTTGAAGTTCACACTTGAATACTAATGAGCATATAAAGGTCTCAGCTAGGGTCTAAGCCCAGATCATTCGGAACGAGTGACATTATTGACTGTACCAGGAAATAGACAGCACGGATGCGGCAGTTTGAAACAGTGCGTCGGCAAATAATGCAGGAGCAACGGAAGAACGTGATCCCCGGCGAGACGAAGTAGAACGACGCGTCGCAGTAAAGGCGAAGGCGAGAGGCTTTCTCGGCTCTGTGCGCTCACCGGCGCGATCAGCTCGGGCGCGGAGGGGCGGGGGGTGTGCTTCATACGAGGGTTTTGTTCACGGAATTGCACTCTAAACGTCAAGTGTCAATTTTATTCTATAAACGTATAAGTTTCTGCGCGCATTGGAAACGAATTTGTTCCTAAAACTGGACAAACGTTGAATACAACCCGTCCACTTCGTTCAGTAACAACGAAAGTCGTCCAGGAACGACAAAAGTTGTTCAGGCGAAAAAAGAATTTTACATTTAAAACAAAAGTTGTTTAGCAGCTACAAAAGTTGCTCAGAAACAACAAATGTTGTTCAGCTGCGACACAGTTGTTGGAGAACAGCAAAAGCTGTTTGGGAACAGCATAGCTGTTCTACTACAAACAGTGCTCTTTTCCAACAACTTTTGTTGTTCTTTAAACAACGTTGTTCTACAACAATGTCATCAGTATGCAAGTTATTTTTCAACAAGCATTTTTTACAGTTACAGTGTCCGTCGATTACTTCACAGTCCGTTATTTGTAAAATTCGTTCCTAATGATAAGTGAAGCGGCAGAAATAATTATAACACACTATGCCATATGATAGCCTCCACGCTTGCTTATTGATATGTGAAAGTGAATCCATCATATGGACACTTGACTATCGCTGAGGTACGGAATGTTTTCAGAACCCTAAACTGTGCTGGAGTAGCAAAAGAGGCGGTTTTGGTGGCATGCGAGAAAAACGGGGGTGGGAGTGGTTGGGGGAGCCCACCCCTTTCACCACTAACAACCAAGGACGCCGAGGGGGAAACTTTCAGCGCAGACACCGTCAAATACGGGCGAAGCAAGGCCGCGGTTAGTTAAATATTTTCTTACGGTGTACAGTACAGGGAGGGGGAGGAGGGGTGTGTGCCGTAGAAGGACTTGCCGCGTTGCGTCAGAGAAAACACGTGGGGCTAGCTCCGAAGACCGCAAATTTCTCATACTTATCTTAGGGTGGGCAAGGCAGAGGAAAATACTGAGAACAACTGTTATAGACATTCTTTTGGGTCGGCAGCTCTGCTGTGCCCTGTTTCTGCGGACATCTCCACATCTCATCTTCGCTAACCTAGAGAGGTCGTTGCAAAATGAATGAAAGTCTACGCCGAAACGGAGAAATACAAGCGAGCATACATAATACTTCTTGGAGACAAGGCCAGGAGTCCCGCTGCGTCAGTGGCACAGCAGCACGGCAGCATCACAGATTTCATCTCAAAATCTCGCAACAGAGCCAACCCCTACATCAAAATGAATGAGACAACCGCCGTCTCAGTGCTCTCCCGACCAACCCTCCTCTTCCACGCACACACACACACACAACTCGTGGTAGGGATGGTGAGCACGGGCACGCACGCTCGAGTTACTCAACTCCGCATGAAGTGTCAAGATGTACGCAGACAAGTTTACTGTGCGTGGAAGGCAGCGGCAGGGAAGGGCAGGGGAGAGGCTGGTACAAAATGGCAATAACATTAGCGACGCTTGAAGAGTCCGAGAGTCTGGGCTGTAAGAACTTCAAAGAAGAAGAAGCCGCCCGATCGAGACTCTCATTATCGATAGCATGCCTCTCAAAAGTTGTCGCTTTCCGAAATTATTTATTTATTATACAAGCAGCGATTGTTCTCAACATGATGTTTCCTAGCAGCAACTAATGTGTAAACACTTGCAAGTAGTACTAGCATCGCACAGAGCGGGAACTTTCGTAAAATACAGAGCACGTTCCGTAGCCGGAAAACCATCGCTTTGCACTCACGCGTTTTGCTTCTTAAGCTACAAAGCCGAAGTTTTCTTTTTGCACACTTAATAGTGCAGGCAGCGTCAATTATCAATAAAACAACGAGTTGCTCCGACCAACAGAAGAAAACAAAACTGTTGCTTTGAAGGGCAGCGGTAAAAAATAATGAACATGTTGCAAATTTTGTTTCTTGCGATGCGTATTTAGGCTACTGCGACTCAATTTGGCGACCAGCCATCCGCCTCGCCTCGCCACCTCTTGAGTGCGCCGCACGCGGCGGCACGGCAGAACGTGTCGTGTCGGCTCATTACAAGCTTTTTATGCAGCCCGCCGGACCTCCGCCAATAACGACAAACAGCTCGGAGAGAACCAACGAGGTCGGGTTTCTCTCGTTAGGCTCCTCCAAAAGGATAACTAGCCTCATCCAACCAGCAGCTGAGGTAACGCTAAACTGGTCATGGACGACGGCGTGCACGCACAGTCGGTAGAGGCGTTCAAGGGATTTGTAACAAATACGGGCAAGCCAGGTAGTGTGGGAGTAGTCTGTGCGTATCGACGAACTACGAGACTTCGTTTTTTTGCTACCAGATATTGGTGCTGCCCGAAATCACTAAATCAGCAGGGCCACCAGCTAACCAGTCTGTTTCCCAGACCTTTTATGTCTATTCAGCATCAGCAGCCACTTTCGCGGAGCGACATGACTGGCAGGCGTGCGAGGACCAGCACCTGCACCGAGCAAGTACCCAATGTTCCGAGACCGCGGGCTGTCGAGGGTTGACTGGTCACCCGGCGTGGGCTGAGTGTGCCTCCAATTCAGCAGAGTGACAGACCCCTCCCCCGCCCCTCCTCCCGGTCGATCAGGATGAACAAACGGTCGTGCTAAAACTTTTCCCCGGGGGCTCATCGCGAGCCACACGCCGCGGCTCAGCCGAGTGCCGTGGCCACCAGCGACCACACAGCAGGCGCCATCGAAACACATTTCAGAAAACGAGCATTAAACAAACGGACAAAAAAAATGATTGCACCCTTTATAACTAATTCCACGGCGATGTGGCGTGACCCAGATTAATTCCTTTCCCGTGAATGTGGTTGGCTGGAAGTCACGTGACACTGTGCGAGCGACGCGGCTCAAGCGCCTGGAATGCGGCCGCCGAGGACGCCGCGCAACCTGCTATGCATTAGCGAAAAATATACCGCAAAAGCAGACGCAGCAAGTTCAAACACAATGAATTTCACATTTTGAAAATCTCGTCCGCAGTCCGCATAACCAGACTTACTAATGCACTAATGAACGGTACTGCAGTTGTGAATCAATCCACTTGATTCCTCTTCCGCGTTGCCAAATCACGTGATTAGACAACCTCTGAACACTACACGGACGCAAAAGAAAATTAGTACCCGCCCGGAGAATTTCACCAGTTTAGCATTTTTGTCCGTTTCACGCTCATACCTGATCGCGAGGCCCTCCTCAACACTGTCAACTGGTTGGCGTCTTATGACACCAAAATATTGGCGTCCTCTGAACACCGCCAAGTCTTGGCGTATTGAGAGGAAGAACGACATTTGGCGTTCAGAGAAAAAGAACGACAACCAAATTACAGTGAAGTGGAACGCTGCGTACATGGTTCAAAGTCAAGCTGGCCAGAGCGCGGCGCAGCATCGCACGTGTCGGCCGCTACTCGCCGCCACCCTGTGTTAGGTGAGGTCATCGTGCCGGGGGGACGGCCGGCAGACACGCCACCAAGTAGTGAACGGGCGTGCTCCCGGACCGGGAGGAGACTGCGGCACCAGCAGGCAGGGCCGGCCTGGACCCGACCCTGCGCGAGCTAAGCTGGCCATACCACCATGCATGCGCACACCTTGCCCCTCGTCCATCTACCCCCGCCCCCTCCCTTACATCCCAACACGCTCCCTGCTCTACCCCACAATTCTACGACGATTTATTCGCGGAGCATTACACCTGTGTGTGCCGTAAGTTACGCAAACGTAAACGGAGCACGCCAGGATGCGAATAAGATGGACGTAAATAACGGCGCACATTTCCATACACGCTGACCAGCCTGCCTACGTCTCTGATGAAAGCCGTGCAGAGGAGCGGCCCCTTTTATTATTTTAGCATGCGCGAAACGCGATCTTAAAGGTTTTATTTTGCTGGCGGAAAAAAATGTAAATAATTGTTTTATGCGGGAGTAAGAAACGGCGTAAGCCTAAAGCAGCAACAGCCCGACAAGCCCTATAGGTACACATAACATGCCGGCACGGCACCGCGACGCATTGCGAGACTGTACACGAGACGTCGAGGGGGAGAGGGAGCGAGGGGTAGAGAGAAACATTAAAATGAAAGAACACCATGAAAATTATGGTTAGCACAATGCGAAAAGAACACACTCCACAAATCAGTAGGAACTAATATGACATTCATGAGCAAGCAAATCGCGGGTGACGGTGCGTCACTACGCTGCAAATAATGCAAGCAAAGAAAAGACTTACAATGAAAACTTATATTTGCTACGAGGAAGAATACGCAAGAATTAAAATTATTCTATTTGGGTGATGGTTTTAAAACATCGACTTAATTGAATGGCGATCGCTGTTTGAAAGGAAAGGCGTTCTAAAATTGTCACTCAATACACCGATGTTGTGAGTAGTACCTTCACTCATAGGAAGCGACGAAAAACAAGTCCGTTGCTCTTATTGAGCGGAACTCTCTTTCACTCTTTTTAGGTCAGACACATTGCTTTTGCAATTCTGTAGTGTGGCACATTTCTCTCTCACAGTCAGTCCATGCGCAAACGTGCACGCAACGCAAAATACAAAAAATAAAATCAAAAAGACAGTGCATTCAAAAAAGATAGAAATAACATTCGCAGAGGTCGATGTCGGAGATATATATTGGGCGCGATGTGGCCCTAATGCAGCCGTCAATGGCGATAGGCAATACTGTTTCATGCTTAGTACTCGGGCCTTTATGGGCAGGGCTATAAAAGGATTGTCGTAGGGAACAGGTGGGAATTCCACCCTTATGTCCGAGGGAGGACCCCATTCCATAAAGTTCCACACCACTCTGTAGGAAACATATGCCGAAGGTGATTTAACAGATGGTTGTAATAAGTGAAACTCGCAGAGTAAAGAAAATTACACAGACGGCCCCTCCAGTCTTGAAACAATGTCGCCTGAGTTTTCAAATGAGACATTGAGGGACGCGCGCCTCCCACAATTACTGCTTTCGGCGAAGGACGCAACGACGTTTAGGCGGAGCGTCGTACAGAACACACCCGAGGGCCGCACACACAAAACCACGCGCAGAGCGCAGCTAGCTGGCTACTGGCCGTTTCCTTCAACACAAGAACCTACAATTTGCTTGTGAGCCTCGAAAAATTTAATGGTCTCTTGGATATTGGTTAAAAATTGGTGCCATACAGTTTCTTGTACTTTACATCATCAGCGTAATACCTGGCTACAGACAAGTAGTGTGATTCGAAAGTGCCTCGTCAGTGAACGTCGGCAAGTTACGGTAAAAATTAAAACAAAATTTGAATTTAAAACAATTGTCAATTAGAGGTTTAGGGGTGGAGCAAAGAGACCCATCATGGTCTCGTTTCGATTGCTTGAAGCTTCTGAACATAATATAATTACCGCTGATGCCGATCTCAACTGTCGAGCACAGCCTTGCGTTTTGGCTCTGGTGTCCGGGCGCGGTCTGCGACGCGACGACTGTCACTCGCCGACAGGTAACGGGTGAGGAGGAGAGCTACTTCTCTGCGTCCCAGACCAGGCCCCTGGAGCCAAACAAAACGCAAAGGTCTGCTAGCACGAGGTGCAAAGAGCCTGAGACGAAAAATGACCGTCGGGTAACTTCTTGCACTCCCGCTTAGCTACCGCGTTGGCGTCACGCCGCCAAATGTGTCTCGTGAAAAACAAACAAACACCTCGCAAAGCTTTAATTTCTCTCCTTGGTGTGCCGTAACACTAAGAGGAAACGGAGATGTACTTGGAGCCGACAGAAATAATGCACCGATGCACGCGGAGCGAAAGTCGTCAATAAGTCAGCGCGGAGCGCTCCGGCCTCAAGGAGCTTGACCCCTCCCGAGTACATATTGCATGGCCGCAGACAGAGCGGGCCCCGGCCCTGCGCGGTGTGCGCGCAGCGGAGGGCCCGCGGTAGGAGAAGAGCACCGTATCACCGCAGTGTTTATCCAATAAAGTGGCCGCAGTCACGACATCTTGCACGCGACCTCGTCATTTGTGTCCCATTAACTGCCGGCACGCGGTCAGCGCGAGTGCTGCTTCTCCGGGCCGGGGTCACGAACCACGGCTGGACCGGCGGCGCGCAACTCCTTTCGGACGAAACAAACTAAATGCTGAGCGTGCAGCACCGACAAAAATGTGATATCCCAAAAACTGTTTTTAATTTTCTAGCTCGTACAAGCGATCGTGAATTTTAAACTGATAGTGAATTTGGTTGCCTGCCTTGACACTGCTGGGCAGAACAAGAGCACGTGCTTGCTAGAGAGTGGTGTAATGGGTATACATTTTGATTTACTAAAATAAGAGAAACGGTAGATATGTATTCCAATCGGCCCGCTCTAACGATACCCACTAATCCCGAAACCTTTTGATGAACACGCTAGATATCGAGAAGAACTGACACAAACTGATGGAAATCGCCGCCACCCAAAACGCCCGTTCATATTCTCAATGAAACGCGTTACCAAAGCTCTGACCGAGTGTGTCTCAACAGGCCCACGAGTTCCATTCCGAGATGGGCTCTTGCTCGGGTGCGGTACTCCTGCGTGCATCACACAAGGCCCGGCAGCGCCCCGCCCCGCCCCGCCCCGCTACGCCCCGCCACGGGTGCCACGCCCCTGGCCAGGTCGAGTTATGTGGGAGAGGGGGCCGGGCCGCATTGACACTAAGCGCCCAAAGACGCCGCCGTCCCCCAAGGGGACCGCAGCGAGGGAGGGAGGGAGAGGGAGAAAGGGACGTTAGCAAGGGCCACGCCCCGCACCACGCCCCACAGACGCGGCAAAAAGAAATGATTTGAAAAGCGAAGTTGAGCTCCCCCGATTTAACGTTATCTGAGCGGCCTCACTCGGTGGGGCACACGGTATCAATTAAGTCCCAGGGTGCAGCGCTCATGCAGCAAGGAGATGCCCTCCCTAATGAACCGATACGACCCCGGGTAATTAACGCATTCCTCCACACCGCACGCCCGGCTCGGGACCAATGGGAGGGAAAGGGAAGAGAACAAACGGTACCAATCGGTAGCGCACGGACATGTAATGACCTTCCCAGCGTCCGTTTCCTACGCTCCCGACCCAGGACACCATTTCTTTTAGTCGCATCGAGAATTGGTGAGGCTGCTCTACTTTCCTCCACACTTTCGGAAGGGAAGAGAGGGAGGGAGAGAGAGAGAGAGAGAGAGAGAGATGGAACTAAGGGCTAAGGGGGATGCGAGTTGACATCGAGGTGATGACGAGGCTTCCTCTAATGCGACACGCTCGCCGCAGGCGCGGCGTGAGGGAGGAGAGACCGTGAGAGAGAGAGAGAGAGAGAGAGAGAGAGAGAGAGAGAGAGAGAGAGAGAGAGAGAGAGAGACGGGAAGAGATTGCGCGGGAGAGCAGAGGCTTGCGGGTTTGCGGGTGGTGTGGGAAGGCCTCGTGTCGCCAAGCCATGTTTGTCATGAATATGTATCTGACCGACCGAGAGTGTCCGCGCTCCAAGAAGTGTGCGCGCGGCCGGCGGCCGGGCGGGGGTGGCGGCGAGCAGCGCCCGCACCCGGGCCCACACCGCAGCCGACGGCGTGTACGGCGCAGAACACACACGCCCGCATCCACCACATACATCCGCTCAAACTTTCAAATGCATTTCCAGCCACGTTTCGAGCACCGTCGGTACACTGGTGTCGAACAGAAGCGGGAAGTCTTCGTCAGCGTTCAGATCGGCTGATACTTCTGAAAGTTTGGAAAAAAAACGTTAACGCTAACGCTAACGTGAAAGCAGATGACTAACACGTCTAGCGTTGAGCCTTTACTCCAAACTTACACGACTTGAAACCAACAACTAAAAACGTGTTATAGTGCAGCAATGTGCACGGCGCTGGACGCAGGGCAGCGTTGAACGTTAATGGCGAACACGGGGCAGCGTTATGAACGCGAACCAGCGTGTAACGCGAACAAGGGGCAGCGTTCAAACGCGATCGCGGGCCAGCTGCGTTGAACGTGAACGCGGGCAAGCATTGAACGTGAGTGCGGGCGCCGCGCGCAGCGTTCAGTGTTTACTCCAAATAACTCTCGTGTAAGACTCTGAACCAACCACTGAACGGCGAGCGTGGCTGGGCGCGGTGAGCGGAGCGTGGCGCGGTGAGCGTGGCGCATCGCGGCGAGCGCGGTGGGGCGCGGCGGGGCGCGCTTAACGCTAACGTGAATTTAACGCATCGGCGTTAAACGCAACGCATCGGCGTTTAACGCATCGGCGTTTAACGCATCGGAGCGGCAGCGCATGCGTCATCACCGTTGAACACGGCAGCGTTGAACGTTAGCGTGGGGTGGCGGGGCGCGGCGGGGCGCAGTGCGGCGGGGTGTGGCGGGGCGCAGTGCGGTGCGGCGGGGCGCGGCGGGGCGCGGCGGGGCGCAGTGCGGTGCGGCGGGGCGCGGCGGGGCGCGGTGCGGCGGGACACGGCGAGCGCGGCTGCGTCCTGCGCCGGCCTATTTCTTTACGAGGTCGTAAATGAGTCGTCAAGCTGCGACCGAAGCATTTATGGCTGTTCATTGACGCCCGTCTGAACCGAGGTCTGAGCAGCACTGAACAGCACTGAATAGTCTGAACAGGACCGGGCCGGACGGACGCACGGGGGCACGCGAGAGCCGCACTCCACCAATATATGGGATAGCTGCTACTGCGTTTCAACCAAGCTGCTGCTGCAACTGGCGAACTTAAAACTTTACGCTTAAACTACTTGACGCTTTCACTGTTGAACTTACAACTTTACGAGAGTACAAGCTGATGATAACTGCGTATCATCTGCTAAAAACCACGCCGTGACCACGGAGTGCTTGCAGGTCCCAGTCACTGCCCCCGGTGAAATACAACGGGAGCTACCAACCATCAGCGTGCCATTGCCGCATGGCCATGTGCTGCCGACGTGCGTGGATCTACACGGACGGACGAAAAAGTTGGGGGGGCGGAACAAGTTCGTCATGCAAGCTGTTACCGCGGACTGCAGACGGCTGCCAGGCTCCGCCTCCCCAACACGACAGACTGGACTTTGACGACGCGGAAGGAAACGGAAAACTTGTACCGATCAAACTCGTGCGCCGGGCGTGCTGCTGCCGCCGCCGCTGCCGCCGCTGCTGCATGTCCCGCGCTGCCTGCGGGGGGCGCTTTAATGCCGCATTTCATTTCGCCACAGAGGCAGAAGCCAGTTGCGCTCGTCACGACGAGGACACGAGCGCAGCCGAGCGCAGCCGAGCGCACCGCACTACTTGTTGCGGGCTTTGGCGCCGCGCCCTGCACATCTGCCCCGGCCGACGCTCTCCCGCGTGCTCTACGAGCCAAGTGACCTCATCTTTACAGTCCAGGGCAGCAGCAGCAGCAGAGGCTGTTGCTGAATAAAATATTATTTGGCCTGGCTTCGCTGCCCAGCTTCGGAAACGGCAAACATTTCGCCGCAAACGACTGGGCGATATATTACACCGCACAACGAGCGGCCGCGGCGGTCGAGGCGCTCCTCTGGAGCTGCGCGTGCTGCGCCTGCACTGCGCGGTGCGCTTCACGGCGAGCGCTGTTCTGCGAGCGCTGCATCGCGCCGGCTGCGGGAGCCACCGCTGTGCGCTTCTACTACAATACTGCGGCTCATTGAAGTTCTTTTGTGCGAGCAAAAGCCCCAGCGAGCGACGAACGCCGCCCGGCAGCCCGGCAGGTAGGCAGACCCGCAGCTCTTCCGCGCTCTGGGGAGCTGCCTACCAGCCAGTCACACGGGGTTCCTCCTCCTCGAACTCACGCGACACCTCAGCACGTAGGGTGCAGGGCGCGAGGTTGCGAACTCACCTGCAACAGAGAGAAGAACATCGAGTTACTTTCAAATACAGTGAACAGTGACGGAGACTTATTCATTCATGCAAAGAGCTTGCGCCGCCCCGCTCCTAGCTCCTCCTACGCCTTCTCCCTAATCTCCATTGCTCGACACGGGCGGTGACATTTCTCTGGCGCCAGTTTAAATGTTGCTGCGGCCATAACTCGCCTTCGCACTTATCTGTCTCCGTCCATCCGTCTCCCTCTCACTCTCTTTCTCTCTATGTGTCTCTCTCGTTGCAACAACCAAGTTCAACGTGTTTAGCCAGCGCCTTAAAATCAACACCACCGGGGGAGAGAGGAGATTTGGTTGGCAGCATTTCCCCCGCCTAGGCTGCCGGACACGGGGCAACAAGTACTGCGACGCTGTTGGCCGCTGTTGGCAGTACAGGCCCTGCCCTTCTAAGGGCCTCACGTCCGAGGGGATTAGGCCCGAGCTAGCAGCTTGCTGAGGACCCAGACAAGGGGCCAGCCGTCCGGGAGGGAGAGGAGAGGGGAAGGAGGGCAAGAGGAAAGGGACGCGTCCTCTGTTTTGACACGGATTCCAGGCAACACGCCGGAGCAAGACAGTGTCCTCTTCGCTGCAGCAGCGGCAGACTCGTAAGAACGAAAAGGACCCCCCTTATCCCGGCGTAGCGTGGCGTGGCGTGGCGCCGAGCGGCACACACAGCACGCTCGCACATTTTTCGCTTTGAGGCGACACGCCCTCCCCGGGATTATTGCACGCCGCTTGGCACACCGCGCGCCGCTTGTGCATTCATTGCCGGCGCCAGGCGCCACCCTGTCTGGGGCAGCGGCGGGCCCGCCACGCGCCGCGCGTGGGCGCCAGCCCCGGCGCCAGCCAGCGGGAAAAAGTACCTAAATGGCATCAAGTGGCAGATTTTGTTGGAAACTCAGGATAAATCCGGGCAGCTTTTCTTTTTACTCTACCAATTTATTTCTCTTTTTTACCAGAACTACTGCATTAACGAAATAAAAAGACAACCTTTAAATGAAACACTTTGTCCCTTTTCTTTCCTGTTGTTTCATTTCTTCTCGGGGCCCGCAGCAAGTGATCGGAATGGAAATGAGATCCGCCCCGCATGTACCTGTCCTAGGCGCGCGAGCGGCTCCCGGTTCAAAGAGGTGGCAACGAACGAGCATCGCCGCGCCGCCCCGGCGAGCCCCGGCCAGCCTTGTAATTTATACCACGTGGTCCTAATCGGAGCAGCGCCTCTCATCATCACACATCTCAATCACGACCAGCGCCCCGGGCGTCATTAACGCGTGAGGTACACCGCTCGAAAAGGGCTCGCATTCTCAAGACACCGCCCCCCCCCAAAAAAAATTAAAACCTAATAACATCAAAAACGGACGCGTATCAGGGGTGCTAGGGCTTTTCGCACGGGGCTGGTTTGAGGAAAACGGGGAGGACGAGAGACAGAAAGGAGGGGTGGGGATAGACAGAGCGAGAAAGACAACGAGAGGAGAAGGCAGACAAGGAGAGAGACCTGCACCGGCTGGCCCCTTCCGGTTCCGGACCGGACGCGCGGGGCTTTAGAAGGACAAACCGGGTGGATGTAAGCCCGGACAGTAAATACTGCAAACCGCAGAGTCCAGCCCGCTGTCTCGCCCGGCCCGGCCCGGCCCCGGCCCAGTCCGACCCGAGCTCTGGGCGGCGGGCACAGACGTCTCCTACTGGAAACCTCCAGAAAGACGCCAAAACACATTGTGTGCCAGCAAACTAGATTTCACACGAGCCGAGCCGTGCCCTCTTGCTCTTG
>NW_026267145.1:407408-413349 GCF_000697945.3 Frankliniella occidentalis | reverse complement strand
AAATAGATAAATTGTTTACTGAATACTATACCATGAAGTAGAACAACGACAAATTGAACTTCTGGTTTTATTCAATTACATTTATACTGCTCTACAGGTTTAATAATCTTAAAAATAGCGAAGCCTAAAAGAGTTTTGTTGAGGTGAAGCCGATCGGGAAAGCCTGTTACACTTAGACTTGGGCACAAATTAAGCCAGTACTTACAAAATAAAGTTACTCTCTTCCTCCACAAGAAAAACGTAATAATCTTAACCAAAACTTAGAAGTAAAAATAACATCTGTCGATTATGGAGATACGTCTAGTTTTTTGCTCTGTTGAATAATCTGAACTTGCCAGCTGAGAAAGAGAGGTCACATCGCAGATAGGGCAAAGCCCCCGTGCAGTGAGTGACACACGCCAAAGGGTGCGGGGAGGGCGCGTACGAGGGCTGCCAACCGAGCGGCCAACCGCCCGACACCCTATCCCTTCCCCGCCCACCCCACGCCAGCCCCAGATATTGCGTGTCTGGCGGCTGTTAGAGATCGGCCGAATGTCATTTCAGCCAGTGTCACGTGTGGTTCACACCGCGGCGGTGCGTGGGGATGGGGTTGGGAAGAGTTAAGGCGGAGGGGATACATGTCAAGTGAAGACGCAAACAGTTCTCAAAACCCGGGACCTTACGTTACGTTATCAAAACGCTGCGGCTTGAACAGTAAGTAACTGGAAGTAGGGCAATTTTCACTCTCAATCCACTTCCCGATTGAGCATGTAGAGAAAGATCTTGAGACCTAGGGCGAACGGTGGAGCAGAAGTCAGCAGAAATATTGAATCCTGCGCGAGAAACAATAGCCTCACAGAGGCCGACCTTTCTGGCCCTCCCGACGCACCGACACACACGCACATAAAATCGACATTAGTCTACACCACCCTGCACCTTCACCGTGCTTGCACCAAGGAGCAGTGAAGATTTCACATGTTGGCGCCGCCAACCTTTCAACTACTTAAAACTGCTTCCCTTTGCGGTAAACTGAAACCGAGCAGGTATAGTTGGTCAACTTGAATCGACACATTTCCGCATGTGCGGCGCCCGGGCGTGCATTGTTCCGGTGGGTCGAGCCGCTGGGCCGTGCTGCTGTGCTGCTGTGCGGCAAGCACTCCAGACTGCGGGTCCGAATCACACCGCTGCACACGCACACAGCCTGCGGGCCACCCGGGCCGCCTCTCAAACTGGGATTGCACATTTTCAAGCATTCGTATGCAAGTTCCATTCAGGCCCCCGGCGGCCGGACCACAATGGACCCCATTCCGCACGGCGCGCGCAGAGCGGCGCAGGAGCCACAATGTCTGCCCACACCTGCCCCGGCTGAGGCCCCGGCGAAGCGCGGAGCGGGAGGGGAAAAAAGAGCTCCGGTATACAGCAAACGCGGGGTGTGCCGCATGCACATGGCATGCAGCGACTCATTTCTATGTGATGCACAGCATGAACCACCAGTGACAGCTCAAAACATTATTAATTCTTGGGTTCGATAGGAAAGTTTGGGACACAACTCGTGCTGAGGAACTATCACGAGCTTGCTGCTCTTGGATTTAAAATCTAACAGTTAACAAACTGCTGACCGATCCGCCCCAAGACTAGGATCAAGATTTATAATAGATCGGCAGTTTTCGTAGGGAGACGTGTCGAACCAGTCTAAATACAGCGCTGTAATTACCCGACGGCCCAGATAGCTGTTTACATTTCATTACCCACGCCACCTGGCGCTCATCAAAAATGTAAGACATTAGCGGTGGTAGATACATCTGCAACCTAAGCGGCCGTACTGTGCTGGGTGATTGGCCACCGTGTCGTTCGCTGGAAGAGGATGATAGGGGGCGGGTAATTATACACGATCCACCGCCATAAAACTGAAAGGAGAACAGGAAGGGCAATCGGGCGGCCTGGCTCCCGATTAAAGTCGACTTCAAGGCGCATGCATCATGCAAATGCCATGCCAACGGGAATTTCCGCTTTCCGCACTAAAGGTCGATATGGGAAATAATTGTAGTTAAGTCTTAGCCACCCCCACCCGGTTTGCACTCCCTTCTTCGGACGTTAACAATCCAGCGTGTGTCTCATGGAAAAAATTAATTGCTGAAAACTCACAGTACTCGATGCGATGCACTATAGCGAAAAAAGGAAATATCCCCAAATCATTACTATGTTTTATTAAGAAAATGGAAGTCTCGAACAACTTTATCCGTAATTAGAAAGCATTGCGAGCAACCCCTCCGTTTTCGTTTCGGATTACGAAGCAATGCAATATGCTCTGTAAATTGTAGACCCTGCCCTTAGTGCTCCCGTTTTCCATCGCAATCAAAGGAAAAGATTACTGTGTTCTCATCGGACGGTGTAGGGGACCGATAAGTACCCATCATTTTGAGTAAACAGTGCGAGCACGTAAGGTGTCCCGACCCGCCTAAAGTAATTTATACCATTACCTGCTATCTCAAACAACTTAGCCCCCTATACCTCCTCCCCCTACCCCTGCCCCATCCACCGCCTCTTCCCCCGCTTTTCTTAATCAAACTTTCAAGGAAAGTGATGGAGGCAGCTCCGGATGAGCCGAGAGGGTGGCGCCATGCCCTGGTGCAGCACCGCGCCTGCTTGACGTCTCAGTCAGCTGTGACAGCCACCTTACTCGGAACAAGCCGCCCACGCGCAAGTGGTCCCAAGGGTGATGGAGCACACAGTATGCAATGCATTACTGCCGCTTCATGTGAGTCCACGGAAGTCTAAATGTATCGCTGCCCTAAGGAGTCCCCAAAATGAGTTGCCTTATGTAAAAACGATACTATAAGGCCACGAAATCATGAACGTGCAAATGATATTCTAAATAAGAATAAGACAGAGACAGAGAGAGAGAGATAGAGAGAGAGAGAGACAGAGAGTGAGTCCTCTTTTTCACAATATGAATAAATTAAAATAGCCCTGCTTTGAACCACTTTTTTGGTGCGCACATTTACAGCCACTCGAACTTCACGTGCGTTCTTCTCACGGCAACTTCAGAAAAAGGTTATCAATAAGAGTGATGCTTTATGTTAAAAGAACGAGTTTATTTCTTAACACAAAATTAATTTCAGTTCCATGTCTCCCTTGATTACATTTTTGCCGAGCGGTCCTCCTCGTTCAAAATAGATGGCGCCAGCTTTACAAACGACGACCGTCATAGAAAAAGTATCGGTCGTGCAACAGAAACCCCAGCGCCTCGTGCCGTCCGGCACCTCCGTGACGCACGTTATGCTGTCAGAGATTTACGGGGACGGGTATTTATTGGAGCAGTTTATTCCGGCCATTCCGGCTTTTGCAACGCCAGCAGCGCAGAGCCCCTGCGGGGCCTGCCCCGCGGTCACCGGCCGCCTTACTGCACCTCTTGTCCGCCTGCAGCAGGCAGTTATTTCCAGTAGTTCATACACAGACAGGCTTCGATACAGGCAAGGCATCCTTATTTTAACCCAAGCCTGACCTCGCGTCGCCCTTTACCTATGCGACAAGTAGCATATTAATTAATCTCGCGTATCACATCGATACTCATCTGTTCCACCGGCCACATTGAGATGCGCCTAAATGATAACACATAGATGATGAAACGACTTAACTTTGACCAGTCTTCGCCTGAGGAGACCATAACTCTGGCAGCCTCTCTGCCCATCTACGAATTAAAGGAATTTGTTTGCCTAGTTACAGTCACTATGTTACAATGCCGAAAATTCGTCAAGCAGAACGTTAATCCTGACAGTCTGGTGGACACTCCCCAAAACGGAGTTCGGTTCCTTTGGGTACAGATAGAGAGAGAGAGAGTGAGATAAAGAGCAGAGAGAGGGGAGGAGGGACAAGGCAAGAGGAAGACCCTGCGTCATGAGAGCTGATGAGCGTTAGTTGTGCAGCGAGAGGCACTATCTCTCTAATGTGGGCTCCGCGGTGCTCGCCACCGGTGACCGGCCCCCGCGCGCGCGGGCGAACTTATCTCGCCTTCCTCTCTACGGAGCCACAACTTCTTTTTCGGGCGACTGACTCTCCCCTCCCGATAAGGGTTGGTCGTCTTCCAAGAGACCCCTTCCCTCTTCCCGCCTCGACCACACCCGGACGGGCAAACCCGCCCGAATGAAACGAGATGAGTAAGGGCCAAATTTCCGCGGCAGCATAGCGTGGATATGCATTATCGAACTTTGCGAGATAAATATTAAACTTATGGTCATTCAGGGAAGTGGAAACAAAGTAGCAGCATCGGCAAACACACTGCAAATCGGAGAGTAAGAATGCCACTCTGTTATAGTGGCCCTGGCCCACAGTCCTAGACACTTTGATTTTTATTCTCTATTATACCTGTGGGCCTTCTTTGTAGATCATGTCGTTTACCATTTCCTTCCTCCTTATTCGCGCTCGTAGGAAAGGAAACTAAGTGATTTTTTGGGGAGAGAATAGCCTGTGCTGCTTCTTTAAAGTCTGGCAAGAAAACCGCAGTTTCTTTCCAATCACAGGGGGGAGAGGGGCAGACGCCCACCTTTTTACTGGCCGTCCTTCGTTAAAAGTTTTCTCCCTCAAGAGGTTCGCGCGGACCGTGGAATTAAGCCAGTAGTTTGCATTCAATTCGGCCCGCATTGGATGGCCAGAGAAAAGGCTAAAAACGAACGAAGGGACAAATGGGGAGGAGAAGAAGCGACGGCGAAGAGACGGTACGAAGAGTGTGCGGGGATGAGGACGAGCAGGCAGGGGAGAGGACAGCGAGGGGGGGAGTAAGAAGGTGAAAGCGTTTTCAGTTTAAGTGAAGCGGGCGAATTCATTACTCTGAGAGCAGGTCGGTAGTTTGGCCGTTACAGAAGCAAATTACCTCGAAGGACGGGGAAGGCTAGGCGCGGCCAGGCAACCCGCGTGGCAACCCGGCCTGGCCCCCGGCGCCCCAGCGCTCCCTCCGCTTCCCCAGCGTCGCCGTGGCGGTGCGGCGGCAGAGTTACCTCAGCACCACCCCGCTCAAGCGCGTAAACGACTCATTTGCACCGTCGGAGGTAAGGGATCAACCGCCCAGCCTGAGCCCACAACATTATAAACAAAACAAAAAAAAAAAGAAAGCAAATAAATGGGAGCAAAACAAACTACATAAATTATTTCAAAGAAAAAAAATCACACACCATATTTCAAAGCAATTAGGCCGGTGATAAGCCCACCGAGGGGGAGAGCTGTCTAGGGGTGTAAGTCATCCAGGTTAGTGCTGGTCGGAGGGGGATGATAACCACGTCGCCGCCCCCCACTATCGGGCCATCTGCCTCGAGCACGCGAAAACAACCAGGAGAGGAAAAGTACCTAGTGGCCGGGGGGCTGCTTCTGAGACAAAAAATTCCTGACACCACAGCAGCACAGGCTCGGTTGACGGGGAGGGCAATGCTATGTGGTTTGTCCGGGTTTGCCTGATGAACGGTCTTTGCACAGAGAATTGCCTACCTTCCAGGTGGCTTCTTTGGGCTACGGGGGGGTGGGTTAGTGAGATCACCTCCCTTCCACCCCCATAAAGCCGCGCCAGCAGCAGCAGCACCAGCCAGCCCCTCCTTCGACGTGGCCGCCGCGTCAGCCAGAAACGCCAAAGGTCTACCATTTTTTCCCGTCGCGCGCGCTTGGCCCGGGGGCTGCAACAGCTGCTGCTGATGGCGCGCGGGGGCTGCGGGGGGCACCGGGGCCCTGCAAGCCCATGGCCGAGCCCCGTGTGCACGCTGCGGTAAGCGGCCGGATTCATTGCCGACTCTCATGCAACGCTTGCGCGGCCAGGGGAGGCGGGGGCGAGGAGGCCGCGACACCCCGACGACCTGCTTATAATGCACTCATCCAAGCAAAACGCGGGGGGTGGGGGGATTTTGCGGAGAGGGGGAAAACCACGCACAACGATTTACCGTGCATATAGACCGGCGAAACGGGAAAAGAGATCGACGAG
>NW_026267145.1:405562-407214 GCF_000697945.3 Frankliniella occidentalis | reverse complement strand
GGGATTCAGAGGGACAGCACCAGTGCCCACGCAATTACGCGCCCCAGCGAAAGGCAGCGCGACGAATGTGGAAAGGGGAGCGTCGAGGGAGAAAGGAGAGAGAGACTGGGGGGAGGCGGAGCTCATGCTGAGTCGCGCTTTGCCACGTAACTTTGGGATGTGTCTGGGCGTAGAGACAGCAGGTCCGTGTGTGTGGGTGGTGTGTGTCTGTGTTAGCCCCCTGCAGGGTCTTGTCGGGGACGCGCTGTGCCCGTGTATCGGACAGGAAGCTCTTGCTGACCCAGATATAACGTATCTCGGCCCCACTACCCCCGCACGCGCGCCCCCCACCACACACACACACACACACACACACGCACACGCGCGCGCACACACACAGAGCACGTACAGCCCCGGAGGCCCTTTGTGGGCGACAGAGAGGCGCGGAGATGCCATTGAGATTCGAGGCGCATGCTTTATTGGTCTTGCTGCTCTAGAATGTAGTGGCTCCCCGGCGGCGGGTCCCGGGTCACACCACACACCGCCGCACAGCGCCGCACGGCGCCGAGGTGCACGGCCTCGGGCGAAGGCCTCGGGCCCGGCGTGCCTGGCCGTCGCTGGAATGCCTTTTCCACCTGCTCTGCGCGGCGTGCACTCGGGCGGGCGCATGTGCCCCCCCAGTGTACTACCTCCCTCCACCACCCCCACCCCTCCCTACCTCAACCCGACCACGGGTTCGTGGCTACACCGCATTTCCGTGACTCGGATTATTC
This sequence comes from Frankliniella occidentalis, assembly GCF_000697945.3. Lineage (NCBI taxonomy): Eukaryota > Metazoa > Arthropoda > Insecta > Thysanoptera > Thripidae > Frankliniella > Frankliniella occidentalis. The sequence goes on along the minus strand of NW_026267145.1, from coordinate 406,462 downwards.
TCGCACCGCGACGAACTGCCGCCCGGCATTCAAGTACAGAAATAAATTGACGCCCGCAAAAGCGCCGAGCGGAACGGGTGGTGCGACGGGAGCGCGGCCGGGCTCGGCACACCCCCGCGCCCGGTGGGGTAGGCTAGGGGCGGTGGGCGGCTGCACTACCCAGCTATCAGTACGGGGAAGCAGAGGGGCGCGCAGCCCCGGCCCGCCCCCGTCGTGCCGTGCCATCAATGGGGATGAGCTGACACCCCAAACGGGTCTACCAAAGCTAGACAAAAGCCCGGAGGGAAACATTCGCTCATGACGGTATTGGGTCCGGAAAGCCCCCACACATTCAAGGCCTCCCGGCAGCCGACAGGAGTCAAAATGATCGTTTCAACTAAGGAACCCAGAATCCAGAGACGAACCTCTCAGCTTTCCATAAGAGAGAGTAAGTTCTGTAGGCAAACATATTTGCTTTATTTGAGTCATAAAGTTCAGTGTCATCGCTAATTGCACGAATGAGGATCTTCTCGTCAACTACATCTTACTCATCCCGATGGAATCATCATTTCGTTTGAGCAAGGCAAAATTACAATACCAAAAAACGATCGTAAAAGTACACTGTGCGGGACACAAATTACCGCAGTCCACCGGATTTCTTTAACAGCAGTCGCTGTGTTTATATCGCTGTATACATGCATGCAGGGTGCCTACCTTTTTATGCCCCAAAATTAGTTGTGTACTTCACGGGAGGCCCCTAGGAAGGCCCCTCTTGTGCCCGCGCCTCGCAGCCGAGGTGGCAACATGAACAACTTGGTCGCGTCTGCTACTCCTCACGCAATGCGTTGACAAACGGCGGCCATTAGCTGCTAATGACCGCCTCCTCTCCCGCTCTTTCCCTCCTCTTTAAAGCCCCCCCCC
>NW_026267145.1:390313-403072 GCF_000697945.3 Frankliniella occidentalis | reverse complement strand
GGAGCCGGGTAAAATTGGCGATCGGATGGTGCTGGGGCGGCGCCGAGGTGAGTGGCGGCGCTCCACACCGCGCCGCGTGGGGCCCGGGGCCAGCGGCCCAGGCCCAGGACCCAGCCGGGCCCGGCCGGCCTCTAGGGGCCGATTTATTGTCCGGCGCGCTGAATGCCGCCGCCGTGATGTAAAACACCCAATAATCGCCGGGCCAGACACAGAAATAAAGCCAAGGGACTGGCCCGCTGCTGGGCCCGCTGGGCCCGCTGGGCCCGCTGGCCCGCGGCCGGCTCAGGGCGCGCGCAGACCGTGCAAAACCGGATTACGCGGGGCTGCTAGCCTCCGCCGCCGCCGCGAGGATTTTGCTCCGAGAGGAGCGCGCGCAGCTGAAAAAAAAAGCGGGAAAGAAAATGGTTTTTCCGGGAGTTGTGAATGGGTAAGCGCGTTGTTGTTGACTCAACGAACGGTCCGGCACGGCCAGCCCAGCCCGCCGGCGGCTTGGAGCATTTCTGGGTCGGACCTGCTGCTGCGATCTGGCCGGATCTGGCAGCCAGTATTATGACAAAAGTATTTGCGTGTGTGATTTTTAGAAAAGAGTGGATTGCAGCGCCGATGTATAAAGCTCAGTCCAGCCGGACAGGCCGAGCCAGTGAAAGTAGAGGGGAGGCTATGGAGCTCACAGCCTGGGAAAATCACGACGGGCGAGTACTGCGAGGGGCAGGCGTGTACCAGTGGATTAGGTGTTGGGTACCTGGGTGGGGGGCAAGAAGGGCGCTGTGAGATGGGACGGCGAGGCCAATAATCCCGAGCAGATTATCTCGTTTCCTGCGTTAGAAAAGCGGCAGGAAGGTCGCCGGTCGCAAAGCCAAACCCTCGTTGCTCCGGGTATGTTAATCGCCCGCTCGGTACCAGCCCCTTGTGTGGGCCCCACTGCGGTCCCGCGCGCGCAGCGCGTAAATCGGGATTAGGAGCCGCTCGTAAGGGCTGCGGCCCCGCCAGGGCCCGTGGCGCTTAACGAGGAAAACAACTAGAGTTCACAGGGCGGCGTACAATGCGCCGCCGGGCGAGGCGAGGCGGGAGCGCAGCGCGCGACAAGATGTATACTTCCGTGATGATCAGCTCTGAAAATCACTTCTGGTAGCACAACGAACATACACACGTGAAAACGTTCCCGTTACGCACAGGACACGCAACACCGAGCTTGTGTATGTATGTCTTGGTATCTGCTTCGATATTTGAGGGTCTTGGAATTATATACAATGGCACCACCGTTTGAAAGGCTTTTATTTCAATGTGTGAAGAAGATGTACTCACGTGTTTCATTGACACGAAAATCTGGCAAGGTCCTACGCTTCTTGTTCTGGTAGCAAAAAAAGGCCCACTTAAAGGATCGTGCAGTTGTGCTCGCTTCATGGCGTTCCAGACACAGAGAGCTTTGGAAGTCACGAACTCGTCATCTCGGATGCTATGCACCAACGGGCGGTCACGATGTATCTCACCTCAGCAGACTGGAGTGGGCAACTAAACCCTTTGGACAAGGTGAGGGCGAGGGGGGGGGGAGTCGGAGAGAGGCGGGAGGCCCATCTGATGTAAACAAGGAGGCCGCCAGGTACTAATTGATTTCCACTCCGTCTTTCCATCTCCTCGACCTTTCTCGCGGCGAGATTCCATAGCGCCCCACACAAACGAAAATGAGAGAAAAGATAAAAGCATATCATCTCTACTCGATAATAATCACACGGATCCTACTCCATCCCCCGGGCAAATAGAAATGTTCCCCCTTTGATTCAGTTATACGTATGCTATAATTGACTTTTTTTCGGCCTGGAAGCAGGGGCCTGAGGACGGGGCGCTACCCTTTCTATGCAATTGCCGATGCCGATTCTCTGCTCAGCCACCGCGACCCGAAAATGAATACAATCAAATTTCACGGCAGCAAAATAACGAATCCAATCCGCGCGGTCGCATTACGCGTGCTCCGAAACACAAAACCGAACGGCGATTGAGACGTCGAGCAGGAGTTGTCGGGCCGCGGCGCGCGGGGCGGCCGGGATTCCACAGCGAGCGACGCAACAACAGAGCGCTGTCTGCGTCCCATTCCCCGGGTAAAATACCTCATTTCTCACATTTCAAGCCACGCCTGGCTGCCTGCTCGGCCCGCCCGGCTGAGGCCTGCCGCCAGCTCGAGCCCTCCCCGCAGCAGCCGTTTCCGTTCGAGATGCTATCGAACGGCGGGCCTCGGAGCACAAAGGCCTGCCTGTGGCGGTGCCGGTGCCTCTTCCACAACAACCCCCGCGACGCTCGGCGCAAAAGAGTGCAATCAGTGCAAGCAAGGCTCGAAAATGAGAACCAAAGATGCATTTTGCAAGAGAGATTGAGAGTGGGGGAAAACCTACGGCCCCCAACCAAGTGTCCAGTTACTTCATCTTTCTTAATCACAAAACAAGTTTGGTATAAGGGTTGCACTCTCCTTTGCTTATTCCGAAAAGTCGAACCAAATATTTAGCAGAAGTGTGGTTTTCAGCGAACAAGGCAGACGCAGAGTTAAGGGCCTATTCAGCACGACGACGCCCCCCACCGGGACAGGGTGGGGTGAAGTTCTATACGATAGAGGTTGTCATTCGGGGGCGTATAAAGCACGATGTCATTTGGCCGGGAGACGCGTGCATTTCAGTGGACGAGAGCCAAGCTAGCACGTCATGGATAAGTTGTAAATATACGCGAGAGAGCGGGAGAGGCGGAGGAGGAGCATGGAGGGGGGCTACTACCAAAGCCAGAGGGATATGAACCTGACCATCACCGGGGACTCCCACTGGACAGTGATGTGGTCACTGAGCGCCATAAAAGTAACCGTGGCCTCTATGGCTATGGCGGCGCGGCGTGGCGCGGCGCGGTGATATTGGCAGCGCGTCTCGGCGCCATAAAGTCAGTTAGCGGGTCGTTCTGCAAATATCAATTCGGGTGTCGTAAACAAGGCCGCTGCTTACTCGCAGCAGAGGGGGCGGCGCTAGGCATCTAGCGGAGCACGGCCCTTTTGGAATAGAGCTTTGCACACACACACTGCACCAGATTAAAGAAGTGCTGTTAGATTAAAAATAGAGAAAAATACCTTATTCGCTTTCAATTTAAAAAATGATGATACCGTAACTATATGAGTCAGGAGTCTTCAAAATAACGCGAAGCCCGAAAGCAAATTCATTCACTTCTGTTTGGAGGAAGTGCCGTGGCCGTAGTAGGCTGGGAGTTTAGATACGGGCAAGGCTGGTAACCCACCAATCCTTTATGCGGTCGCACCCACTGCCTCCAAACATGGCGGGCAATAACTTACAGGTATCAGTCACTGACAAATAGTACACGTGTGGGAGGTCTTTTTGAAAGTACACAGGATCTGCTCGTTGTAACAATACTAAACCTTTGTAAACAAAACTTTGGGGTTTGGACGATACTACTAAGTAGAAGGCAGCATTTTAGGTTCTTTGCAGCGGTAAAAGCAAAGGTAGATACAGGGCACATGTTTGTAAAGTTAAACCCAAATATACAATTGTTAGCTGCTACTAATATCGGAACAACAACAATTTCATAGAATATAAATCCTGGAATTTTTTTTTCAAAGTTCTGAAAAGTTTTTAAATTGAAGAAATACAGACAGGCAACAACACACACAAATCGTGTGCTGAGGCCCCGACTCATTGACGACGGATTTAGAGAAGGTAGAAGAAAGGAGGAAGGAGAGGGCGGTATGACAAATGATTTGGGAACAACGACGCTGTGGAAGAAAAGTCGTCCTGCCAGGCGTAGAATGTCGTCAATACGTCAGGCGTGCCAATTTGCGCCACCCTGCGCCACGCCGCACCCGACTAAAGGAACGCTGGCAGGCCAAAAATAAATAAATAATAATGCGCAGATTTGGCGACGTGCACACGACGCGTTGCCATTTGTTCCATCTTAGCGCGCCGCTGCTGCTCTTTCTCTATTTCGTTTCACTTGTGTTTTTCATTTCTCCTCTTGCCATCCGTCCGTCCGTCACCTTGCAGCATGCATTGCAGCGCCGCTCACTCACAAAGGATATGACGCCGCGCCCGTCCCAGCTGTCGATACGCTAAGGCGTGCGCAGCTCAGGAGGACGCGGACAGGCGCAGCCACCCCCAACACACTGTGTAAGCAATCGATTCGGTTCACACTCGTTATGGGTAAATGTACCAGACGTGTCGCAGGTTGGGTGTTGGTTACACTGTGGATGTCTAAAAACTATTATTTTTGTAATTAGCACCGGACTGTATAACTTAGTCCAGACCCAATATTGTAACTAACATACCATTTTAGTAACTAGTTTGTTACAATATTGTATCTCATCTTAGCTATGAACCCAGAAGTTTGGTGGTAGTCGCAAAACTTGTTCCTCTAAGTCTATAGACATTTAGAGTATAGCATTTGCGATGTGGGTCAGTTTACGAACGCGCATGCGTCTGTCTGAATTTTTGAAGGCCAATAACAGCAGCAACTACAGAGCTGGAGAAAAAAGAGGCTGTGAAGCTAGCTACCATGTACAACCTTAGTAAAAAGCTGCAGGTATCCTATTAGGTCCTACGCTACATTAGCGCTGTCAGAACATAGCATGCAGCGCCTCACGCTACAGGTTGCCACAGCGAATGTTTTGTAAACAGCCCACTTCAAAATCCGCATCACGTGCTCAGCTCATTATTCTTGATAGATGAAATAAAATATTATTCCACACATTGTTAATTGTACTTGTGAACGCGTGCGGGACACGTGCCTGCTCATCTTGTTTCATCGTAGGCGGTAACAAGAGCCAACATCGTGTGCCGCCGAGTTCATGGCCCGGTAGGGCCGGGGTGCATGTCGTATTGGCTGAGCGAACATCCAGTACGTGTAACCTACTCGCACACGCGCGCACGTGTGGATTTCATCGAACCACAGGCCGCAGGTAAGCCTGCCAAACTTTGTCCTAACCGTGCGCCATGCCCAACAAGCCACGAGCCCGCTTGCGCACAGTGTTTATGAGCGCAGCAGAATGGCGACGTTGTTCGGTCTTTGCAGCGGATATTGGATGGCAGAGATGGCGACACGCGTTACGGGGGTGGCAGCACCCTTCCTACAGCATACCGGAGCTTCGTTATTCGTACCAATGACATGCCTCCGATCGCAATAGTAAAACGAGGAATCGTTCTTTCATTAACATTCGGAAAAGTAATAGCATGTTTCCTCGAAGGTGCTTCAACAGATACTCCTCAGTTAACCGTGATATGGGCCAGAGCTCATGTCTTTCCGACGATATCTGGACGTGCATTTTTCATAGCGGTCAGACTATGTGACGGGGATGGGGAGGGAGGACTGTCGCGAGGCTCTGCCGGTCTGACCGGGGGAGCGCAGAGCCTGGCATCGCCGGGGTGGAGGTAGATATGGAGGAAGGGATACCAGATTTACATAACAAATTCAATCTATCGCTGGCCTTTTGATGATAGAGGCACCCCGTGTCACGACGGGGCAGGTCAATACGAGACAAAACAGAAACACAACAGGAGAGAGACAAAAAAAAAAAACAGCGAGGAGAAAAGAGTACTCGGCGGAGAAAGACAGTGACCCGTTAAAACTTTGTTATGATGTCCCCACAATACCCTCATACGTGGTAATTGTGAAATCCTGACACTGACTTTTAAACGAAAACACAACAATTTACGAACTTTGTTTTAAATCATTCTTTTGAACTCTATGTGGTTGCTCTGAAAACTCGACAACGTACATTGTGTGCTGATATAACAGCAATCATCAATGAAAACGTTCTGCTTTTTAGCCAATATTTCTTTTAAGGGACGTTAGAAAGTAGACAGCATTTTCAGATTCCTCGTGAGAAGAGCTTTCAAACGAACTACTGTATAATAGGGCTGAAATTGATCGCCACAATAATCTAGTTTATATTACCAACATTTTCGAGGCGTGCACTATTTTGGAAGTGAACAACATCAAATAGTAGCTCGTTTGAAAGCCGTTTTCACGAAGAATCTAGAAATACACTTTCCGATAGTATCCGTCTGAAATGAAATACAAGCTAAAAACCTAAACGTGATCATTAATGATTGCTGACCAGCAATCATGCCATGTACCGGGTGTAACTGTGAATGCGCAGCAGTGTTGCGGGATTGCATATCCACCAGGGCTGCAGGGGCCATGGCGCCTTACGGGCGAATTGGGTGGGCAAACCCGCAACACTGCTGCGCATTCACAGTCACACCCGGTACACTGATAGATCAGGAAAAACAAGGTACTCTGTTGAGTTTTTCAGAGTGGTTAGAAATGAAACAAAAGCCATGATGTGAGAATTCGGCTCATTCTAGAAGGAAGATTAGCTGACTAACCTTTCAAACAAAGCACCTCGTTTAAAAAAAAACACCAAACATCCCAAACAAACCTACGGAAAAGGTTCTCTAACGTTATGCGATTCTTAAGGAGTTTCTGATACTATGATTCCTCATTTTGAGTTACTACTGATGGTCACACTTAACTTAGACAATAGCAACATCAACATCAGAACGAATGTGTCAGCCCTTTTCTTCTCCTGAAATATCGTACAAGAACAAAGCACTCTGTTAAGTCAAGAAAGCCGTTTTGAAAGAAGATTTCTTTATCGGTGTAGGTACGTCTGCACTGATCTGCCGACCACTTTTACTTTTCTGCGTTGGATTACAAACCTGGACGCTCTATGTCGTCCCCCCTGGATAAGGTACAGATAGTTCATTGGCCGGGTTAGTGCTGACGATAAGCGGCGCAAGCGGCGCGCATTGTGCGAGGTAATGCCCGCCGTCCTCCCGGGTGACGGAGAGGTCCCCTTGAGTAATGCCCCCGGGGACGAGAGGGAGATAAGGAGCCGTCTTCCCCGGCGGTCCTGGAGGACGACGACCAGGAGGAAGGGGGCGTAGACGTGTCTCGGCAGCCCGCCTGACCCAGCGATGGTGCCTTGCACGGCCCTGCAGCAAAATTACAGAAACTTAAACACATTTACTTCACAGAAATCTTGAAGCTAGAGATTTTTATTCCTGGTGTGACTGACCAGCAGTGATTTTGCTGCAGTGCACAATATCAGTTGGGTTTGCGCTGTTAACTAACTCTGAGGCCACTCAATATGGCAAAATCAAAGGCAAAATATTGTCATGTTTTTGTAACGTCAATTTCTTCTCTCTTTTAATGCCAAATTTTGACGTTTTATTCCTCTTTTAAATCATCCACTTCACCTTTGACTCTGAGTGCGTCCCTCTTCCTTTCCCGGGCTTATTACTGTTAGTATCTATGTCAACTAATTAATACCTTTAGCATATATGGCTATTATGAGCAAATCGACAGCTATTTTCACCGCCTCCTCTATCCCCCGTTTCCCCACATTGCTAGACTTAATGCACCGCTAGACACACGAGTTGATATTCCGACTCGATAACAACAAGGTTCCACACATGCAAATGGCTTGCGGCTGGCACTGTGTACACAGTGTTAGGCCAAAATCCGCAAATAACGCGATTGGCTAGCCAGTCTACACCCCCCCCCCCCTCATGTTCGCCGCCACGCTTCCCAAATGCAGCGGGGATGGGGGATCAATTATGGTAATACCTGCGCTGCTGACTTGCCGGCTAATTTGATGCTTTGCGCTGCAAATCGTAGCGACAGTAAAATCATGGCCATCATAGGAACGGAGTGTGGCGCCTCACATTATCGGCAGCAGGTGACTTATACTGCAGCCGATATGGCGGAGCGGACACACAAAATAGACGGCAATTCCCTCGCAGTTGCGTGGTTACACAGACAAGCATCCACACGACTGCTCTAAAGCTGCAAATCCCAACGCGATTCTGCAAAACATTGTTTTCGCCTTGGGTGGCAACACCTCCGCATCGCAAGGCAGCCGTACGCAACGCCGTTCACACTTCTGCGCCGCCCGTGGCAGAGGCACAGCCGGACTGACATTCGCGCGTGCGAGCGCACACCCACGCACACACACACACAGGGCTTAGCATACAGATTGGCAGAATTATGCAAAGGATGTCGCATGTCTGCGCGACCTCCACTACACACCTCCGGCCCACCCCCACCGCGACCTGCCACGCACATGACCGATTTCGGGTGTCTCCTCATTTCGCGAGAGGGAAGGGCACGGGTGGGGCTGTGGTGGATGAGAGATTGCAAAAATTTAGGGGAAGAGGGGGTGGGGGGCTTCGCTGTCTCGCCACCCCAACATCCTTCACTACCCCTGCTGAGCCTCCTGCACACACGCTCATCAGCACCGAGGTTCATTCAAGTTTGGCGATTATCAACCAAATTGCATTCCCATCAAAAAGCAGCACAGCGCTATGAATTATGCAGCCCTTGCGTTGGTGTGCCCCTCTTGTGTACACGTGTGTGCGTGCGCGTGTGTGTGTGTTTGTGAACATGCTCGACTTCTTAGCCTCAACCCTCTTTACACGTTAAAGCCGTAATCAAGATATAATAACACCGAAAATTGCAAAAAGTCAACCTTTACAGTCCTTCTCAAAATTTTAAATGGACCTACGTCATACACCGACAACGATACCACAAGTGCTATAACACGTGATTAATACATCACTCTAGTGCAATATCTCTTTGTAGTCTCGTTTGTAGTACAATGGTAAAAATCCAGCATTTTTTGCGCTGTCATAAAGTAAGAGCATGAAATCTTGAAATATCATGTACATTTTGAGGCAAAAATACGGCATAACTCGTACATAGTGTACACAGTACCAGGGAGTCACCTCCTCGTAGCGGTGTCACCACAACAAACGTCAATATGCAGGTGGACTACAATGTTGACCCTATAACATGGTGGTAAAACTGAAAATATGCTAATTGTTTTGGAGATCAGCTAGCCAGAAAGTGCGTCCGTAATAATTCACTGTGACAAATCTACCGAGTTTAACCGATGCGCTCATGGCGCCTGGTAGGTAGGCAACATCTAGCATACAGTGCATACATGAACTGCGGGGTGGCCTACCCTGAGTCTTGCAGGCGTCGGGCCCCCGTAATTTACAAAATGAGCATGCGAAAAACCGTCGAACTCTCTAGGCAACCCCTTATCGTGAATCCAGGCCATACGTGCGCAAAATATTGAACGAATTAATCGCTTACCCGAATTACTCACTATGCATTTTGTCGTGTTTTTCAATCAAATTGTCTGGGAAATACCTGTGTTCGTCTCAATGTTTAAGCCACGAAATTTGCGAATAGAATTTCTACATGTTATTGAGGCAGCTGCAAATGGATTTGCTGTCTCGTCCTCTAAGGTTACGTTTACACAGAAGCCAGGCGGCAGACAGGATAGCGTGGGGTGAGCGAGCCTGCGGAGGGGTGGCGGAGGCTGTACAAAGGGGGCGGCAATGAGATATGTCGAACTTTATCAGCCGCGAGTTCTAATTGATGGCTGCCTCACCCCAAACCCACACGAGCTCCGTGCCCAGTCCACCCAGGCTGCCCGCGCAGTACACTGTTACTGCAAAACTACAGGGAACACCTTCGGATCGACTCCGAAGAGCTCCCACAATTCACAGGGGCGACCTGTTTTTGCCACCCTGGGTCAGTACTCATATCAGGTTTTTATGCAGCGGGAACACTGACTTTAGTTTCTATCAGTAACACGCATCAAGTCCTTTTTAAATACAGAAAATTTGACTTTTTATTAGTATAATTTGAACGGAACAATACGTAATAATTGACAAATTAATAAGTAATTCCTGCTGTAGAGAATTCTACGTTTTGTAAAACTGTCGAAAAAAACCAGTACAGGTCTGAGAGTGCGGTTTTTACGGACCGCAGCGCGCAACGCGGAGATCAAATGCAGTACGCCGCCGCCCCTCCCCACACCAGGCCAGGTCGCCCCCAAAACTACTTCACAACCTCTCCATCTTCCTGCCGGGCGCGGCCGGGCCGCCCCAGTCTATCCATTGGTGCCAACTGGCACGCACCGCGGCGGGGGTGACAGCTCTCCAAACACTCCGCGCGGGAGCCGAATAGAAAAGTCCCCAATGATACATACCTCACAGGCCCCGCGGCCTCGGCCCCGCCGCCTGCACCCGTCGGGCACCGGCGATAAAGTTCGGCAGAGGAGGGACCAAGTGGCAACAGATAGATGCAGCGTCGCACGGGCATCGGGCGCTCGTGACGCGAGTCGCACCAGGCACACACCACACGAGCGTTACTGAGGGCACAAAAGGGAAGGCGGGCGCGACGAGGGCAATCACGTTCTAACCAACTCGTCCAACACACACCATATGGGCATTGATTTGACGAGCTCGTTAGTCTGTGCGCAACTTTCAGCGGCGAGGCGTGGCTTAACGTGGGACGAGCGCGCTCGCGTCTGTGTACAGGCCTATGCGACCCACGGAGCACACCGCAAAGGGAGGAAGAAACTACATTTGGTTTGGGGTCATGCAGAATCTGGTTGGTACGCTTGCCGGGGAGGACAGCATCCGCATGATAACCAAACACCTGCGGCGTCGTGCGGCGTGCGGTAGGACGCAAGTGTGGGCAGCGCGGGAGTGAGGGAGGCCGTTCCCCGTTCCCGATATTCCCCTTCCATTCTTTCCCCGGCTCTCCCGTGTGTATGTTGTGCGTGGAAGTCAATTTTCTGCCCAGTGAAGCAGAGGGGAATTTGGAGCAGGGGGAAAACGTAGGCGGGGCGGTGCGGGTGTTACCGAGAGAAAAGGTGGCGGTGGGCCGGGTCGGGCTGGGGTAAACGAGCATTACACAGCGGACGATATGTAAACGAAACGGAAATGTAATAAAGTTATTGGGAGTGAATGGGTTTTGATTCCTCATGCGTCCGTATCCGTCTGTGTAAAACTCTGCTCTGCATGGAGAACCACACAATGTGGGCCTGCCAGTGCAAGTCACTCCAAGCCAGGGGGAATGTGGGACGATATATAGGTCAGCAATAGCAATACAATGAAAAATACGAACAAGATTCATGGACGAACGGATATTCACTCTAAATGTCCAAAGACAATTTTTGTAACTAGCACCGGACTTCTGTGTGCATAACTAGCTCAGATACAATATTGTAACTACCAACACACAATTAGTGATTAGCAAGTCACAATATTGTATCTGAATTCAGTTATGCACACAGAAGTCCGGTGCTAGTTACAAAAATTGTCCTTGACATTTAGAGTGTTAAGCGCTCTAAAATTCTTCTACGCAAAACCAAGTGTAAAACTGTCTATGCAGTTGTGATGGCAAACAAAAGTGTCTGGGAGTTGTAATTGCAGGAGGAAAAAGTTTGTCAGAAACGACGGAAATCCGTGTTATGCGGTCTAAAGTTGTGTTTTTCACAGTAAAGGGTTCTTTTGTTCTGCAGGTACAACTAGGAAACAGTTCTGCACTTAAATTATTAGAGTTGTCGGATGGCAGTCTAGCCCCACTGCTGCGACAGCATGGCGACAGTCGGCGACAGTATACAAAACGTCCCACTGACGCGCAAGCTAAAACATTACGCATAATTGTTAAGTGGGAGCATTCTTACTGCTCTAAGAGAAAGACTAGCGAGTTGCATCGATAAGAAAGACTTTCTTCCTAATGCCCAGCGTGCCCTAAAATCTTTGCTTCACTACTCAAGGATTAGTTACTTATACTAGACTAACACTCATCAAACGAAATTACACGGCAGTAAACACCATACACACACCACCCATGCCTGGCAAATCCGCAAATTCTCCTCGGGGCAATAATCGTCACCACACACGGCACCGCGGCGTGGCGGGAGGCACACCGACCGGCCAGCACTGTACAACCGAACGGGGACGGGCCACCCTATCGAAACACGGTCCCCGAAGAGATGCTCATCTGCGATACAGATACAGCAGAAGGCCAGGGCCGTTTTCCGGGGGCTGCTTTCGGTCGGCGTCGGCTCACCGGGCGGCCTTTTGGTGGAACCCCCTCATCGTTCGGTGGGCCAAACGCCCCAGCCCCCGCCCCCTTTCCCCCGTCCTCTTTGGGGGAAATGGGAAGAGGGAAGTTGTCCGAGCGCAGTAGGGGGGAAGGGGAATCAACGGTGTAAGAAAAATAAAACAGAACGCCGCGAGGGTTGGAGCGGGGGGAGAGAGGGGCGAACAGGCACAGCGAGGGCCAGCTCAGTTGTTAGAGGTCATTTCCCGAAAGGTGAGGCTTCCGCGTGCTGAGGGGAATGGCGACCAAATGGCGACGAGGCCTCCTGGCCGTATGCCCCCACTGGACAAATCGCTGCCCTGACGGCAAATAGCGCCGTCTCATACGGCACAACGGAGAGGGGCCGGGGATGGAGGCGGAGCAGCGACGGGGAGCAGAGGGGACAAGAGGAGGGGGCATCTCATGAAAAATCGCGGCATCGTCGATTGCTGAGTGGATAGAAGAGAAAGGCCGATAAGAAAGGAGGCATCGCCCTCTCGATACTTATGGGAGATGACCGAGGAAATACTGCACGGAAAGAATTATTGGTTTAAAAGAAAAGAGACGTTCTAGAAGCCCGCTCTATTATCTGGCGTCTCTAGGCACATTTTCAGACAGCTTAGGCGGATGACGCAGAGGGCTGCGTGACAAGTTTAAATGTCGCCTCCTTCCAATTTGGGGACGAGCGCGGCAAGAGAAGAAAAAGAGAACCCCCCACCCAACACGGAGACAGGGCAGGCGGAGGCGTGTCAAAAATAATATGAAGAGTGGAATTTGGCGACAAACCCGGCTGTGGGACAACAAGACATTGGGAAGTGGGAAGGGGGGAAG
>NW_026267145.1:388185-390263 GCF_000697945.3 Frankliniella occidentalis | reverse complement strand
CCCGCTCTTTCCCTCCTCTTTAAAGCCCCCCCCCCCCCTTCTTTCCCACAGGCAGAGGTTCATAATAATTTGCTTCTAGAGTTGGGGGAGAGGGGGAGGCACGCCGGCGAGGACGACGCGCGGCTGACGCTTCCGCGGCCGCCCGGGCGCCTGGGCGGGCGGCGGAGAGCACCGCGCAGAGCACGTCCGCGGGCCGGCGCTTATCTGTTTACCGTCAGCGCCAAGCCTGCGCCACGTCGCTAGCCGGAGCATTTCTATGGTTCACCTTGGAAGTAAAGAGGCCGGGAGAGGGAGAGGGAGAGAGAGAGAGAGAGGGAGAGAGAGAGAGAGAGAGAGAGAGAGAGAGAGAGAGAGAGAAGAGGAAGAGAGAGAGAGAGAGAGAGAGAGAGAAGAGGAAGAGAGATGTGGAGAGAGCGAGAAGAGGAGGGGAATAAAAAAGGGAGGCCGTTGCGCGTAAAAGTTAGAAGGGGGAAAGGGGATGAAAGTTAATCCGCGCCTCTTTCGGCTGTGCCGCCAGTGATGCGGCGCCACCGCGCCACAGCCGACACTCCGCTGACGCCGCGCCACCACTGTGCTGGTAATTTCACATTGTGAGAACGCGTGTGAAACTTTGCGAGTTGTTTCAATGTTTTTATTTCTACTCTATAGCGTTGCATGAAAAAAATGGGTATATAGGACAAAGGAAAAGGCAGGACGGGGGAGAAGTAAAGTACGAGTAAACGACAGCGAGGATGCAGCGAAAGGGTGGAGAGGGTGGGGAGACCTGTTCTGTTCACGTAACTCACTCGATAGGACCATCACCAACTCCAACGCGAGACTCACCTGTAACAAAGAGAATTACAATTGAAATTACAAGTCTGGACACACTTTGTTGACAGCACGTTGTGCAACTAGAGCAGCAAAGGGTACAGAGAAAGGATTCGAAAATGTAACGATTAAGCAAGTATTGTAGTAGGAATGGCACATACTCCTCTCCTTCCAGGTCGGGGGCCATCCCCCCCACATGCAAACGGACGCGCAGACGCCATCACAAAGTCCGATCAAGTTAGCTGTTGGCTCACGCTAAAGGAAAACAAAAGCTCGCGCCGCGTCAATGTGGAACGACACACTACAGAGACTAGAAATAGGGAGGAAAAGTGGGGGTCAATAAAATGGTGAGATGAGGGATGAAAAAGGGGGGGGTGGGTGCGGAGCAGGAAGAGCCCCCTGGGCTGTTATTTCGACGTGACACACGCACGCACGCGCACACACACACGCACGCTCTCCCACACACAAACACACACACACACACACACACACACACACACACACACACACAGAAGGCCCGGGGCTCGGGCGACGCGATCCAGTAGTGATGGCCAACAGACATGAGCAAATATTTTTCGCCTTGCCTCTCGCGCTGCCATCAGCTGATTGGCTGGCAAAAGGAATCCACAACGGAAGAGAAAAGGGCGGGGCTTAGCATGTTTTTGTTTGGCCGGTGGATCAGCGCGGCGCTGCGCGGCGGCGTGTTGTCGCGGGGCCGCTGCACTCACGGCGCCGCGCGGCGCCTCCGGCACTCTGTGATTGACTCGCCGCCGACGGCGCGGGGAGCTCCAGGATGGGGGGTGCATGCGTCTTTGGTATAGTGCGTCATTCGCGGCAGACATTGTCATATCAGAGGTGCCCGGGAGAGCAGTGTCAAGCACCGGGTTTAGTTCTCACTTGGAATCAACTGCTGTTGAAAAGAAAACGCTTTAAACTACAGTAAAATCATTTGAAATTGAAATGACAAAGTCCGAAACGAAATCTTGTCATCAAGGTAACAAACGCTTACTCCACCGGTGTGTGGTATGCCCCCCCGCCCGCATTTGCGCGGCTGCGCATCGGACGCGAAATAAATATAAAAATGGGGAAAAAATTGTGGTTGTGTTGTATGTAGGTCGAGGACGGAGGGAGAAGAGGGTGGGGCACCGTTACACCGTGCGGAGCGTCAACCCCTTGAGGCAGTGAAAGATGACCCGTGAGCCTGACGTGGAGAGGACATCACCGGGCTAGATTCTGGCGTGGGGTTTTCCTTGGGCCACACAGGGGGGGGG
>NW_026267145.1:379500-383230 GCF_000697945.3 Frankliniella occidentalis | reverse complement strand
ACATCTCATTACATTTCTGCGCTCTCAAGTTTGAATCGAAAGTCGAAAACTCGGAATTAGCTCCGGAAGAGCAATAAGGCGGCCAACTCACAAAGACGCGGGGACTCGCCTACACCACCGTCAACGGGCGGCTGTGCTCTTCCGTGGACAAGGCCCTCGCTGACCGGCGACCTGGCGTCAAAGGTGGAACTTACCTGAAAAAATAAAACAGTTGATTAGCGAACGAAGCAAATGAAGCTGTCCGGACCACAAACATATTCGCATATTCCCATGAATAAGCGAGAGAAACTTTAATGTAAAATGTAGTCATGTCCACAAAAATTATAACGTTTTAGTGAATCAGGCAGATACAAATTTTATCTTGTCGATAATTGCTCATCACTAGGGGTCAAACACGTTGCTTTTGGGGGGGACACGATTGTTTTTTAACAAGTTCGTGGTTCTAGAAAAAGGTATAAAATTTTCGGTACTTGTATCAATAAGACAGATGCCAGAGTCTCATTTTGTTTGTTTTGGGTACATGAGCTCGTGATATTTGGTAACTAGACAGGTAGACCACAAGTGTGCAAACGCAGGTTGAATACTGTGTTTAAAATGGGCATAAGGCTCGATGCCCCTTCAAAACTGTAGAGGGGGAGGGGGGATGGTAGGATACGGGTAAGGCTGTGCCAAGAATTAGACGCAAGATGCGGAAGGGGTAAGAAAGGGTCAAGATTAGGCCAGAGGCGAAGGCGAGGGGCGGGGGAGGGGAACTAGGCGCTGCTGCTATGCCCTTCCCTTTCCCGTGCTCGTGTGTTCAGGAAGGGACTCTGTGGCAATTAGCCCTCACAATGGTAATGAAGCTCTCCCATCCCTTCGGACAGCCCCCCTCCCCCTAAGGGAGTCCTCTCGGCAATCCTGCACCACCCAGCCCTTCCGGCGCAGCAGAGTAGTCGACCGCCTGTTCGCGCGTGCGTGCGTGCGTGCGTGCGTGTGTGTGTGTGTGTGTGTGTGTGTAAACGTCGGCGCCATCACTCGTCCCTCATTACAATTAGGAGGACAAAGTCCACAACCAGCCATCACAACAAACTCAAAAAAACTGATTGGCTATGACAACCATCGCGTACGGCTAGGTCAGGGACATCGACAACAAAAGAATAGCTGAGCAAAAATCCCCTCGATGGACAGAACCAAAAATGTGGTTTTGGCGATGGTGAACTACAGTCTCAACAATATTTGGAAACTTTCATTACCAAGCTGTATGCATTATTCCCAAGGCCACCAATATGTGAACGCTTTCAAATACCAGAATTTTGTGAGTTTCTGTTTTAGGGTTTAGGGGTCCCGTACTTATTACTCACAACCTACTACCTACCTACCTACTATTTCAGCAAACGTGTCTCCGGGGCACAAAAAAGTTTCCTCCTAAGAAAATAGGAATTGAGAGGATGTAATCCTGGTCCTGGCCGAAGGAAGATGGACGTAGATTAGGGAGCAAAGCAAGTCGTGGGGAGATGAGGTTTTCGGACGGACAGATGGACGAACAGACGGACAGCAGCGCAGCGGGCGCGGACAGTACTTGGCATGCAAGCCCTTCCCGCCATGAATTATGGAACTGGCAACAACACGTATATCTGCCTACGAGGCAAACGTCCTGCTTTCCTCCCTCAACTTTCCGCGCGGGACAACTGCTGGGTCTGACTTCTGAATTTCCCATGCCACCGCTGCTCAGCCCGGCCCGGCCTTGGCCGGCCCCGCCCCGTCCGCCACCCCAGCTCGGACCAGACACCATCCCTAATGGTGGATCCATTAGTCCAAACCAGAGTGAATGAAATCAAACTTTGCCCGTCTAATCTGCCGGGCATTATTTGTGACTGGGCGCAGCGGGTGCGCGCGCGTCCCTGACCGGGGCTAAGGCGGCTAAGGCAGATAGACAGAGACCCCTGCCGATAACAGTTCGACCAATAATTACTACGATATTACTCCCGTGATGATCGCGCGTTACGTTAGCAGTGGCCCCACCGCCAACCCCCTCTTACTTTCCGCCCGGGGAACAATTAAGTGGCGCATTTGCATCTCTGGGCGAAAACAGGCCTTCTATAGTCGGGCTGCGTAGGCCCTGCGTGGCGTGGAGGCGTGCCCGGCCCAAAAGATGAGACGGGATGGCTCCCAGGGCACTAAGAGGTGAATCTGGAGCGCTGCTCCCTGCTCCCGCCCCGAGCAAACATTTCAACAAGTGCAAGGGCTGAAGGCGGCTGAAGGAGACGGAGCCCGTCAGGAGGAGGACATCACGTCTTTGTGGCGCTCCCCACGAGTCTCATTCAAGTTCAGCACAGTCACCACCTCCCCCCTGCTCATTGCTGTATAAAATCTGGCTCAGACTTTCTCAGAAGGGTATGGCAGTATGTCAGTCACATATGGGAAATCCCACGATAAGTGCGCTTAGGTATATCGTGGAAGCGTAAAAGGTGAACAGAGTTGCATTAGGTTAAGAAGGTAAGCGTGACGCAGACCAGCATTTCAAATTCAACGAAAATATTTTGATTTAAGCTTTAATTGAACATTTATTTAGCGCTGATGGAGTATATCAATACCGGATAGTGCGAGAGGGCGTCTTCAAAACGAAAATACCGCTGTGTGCATAAAAGCATCACCAACAAGAGAAAGTGGGTCACCACAGCGCGAAGCCGCCACCCGCCGCCACCGCCAGTTAACGTTGGGGTGGGTTGCGCTGGGTTGGCGACCCTTTCGAGATCCGAGCAAACTGGGCGAAAACTTCATCGCGAGATTAAAACAAGCCCTTTTGTAATAAAGATATGCCGAAACAAAGGCGGTGCCGCTGCCGGTCCACGCGGTGAGGGAGAGGCACCAAGGGGGTTAAACATACTCGTCCGGAGAGCCCCTAATTGCACCCGTTAATCTACAGCGCCTACAACACGTAACAATTATTGCGGCAGAGGACACGGCTCTGAGCTGCTTCCAAATGAATGACGACGACGCACGGCCGAGTTGATATCGTATAAAAGACGGGGAACTTGTTATTACACGACTCGCGCGCTGCTGGAAGCGGAAGGGCCGTGCGTCCCGAAGGACACACTCCGCGCAGCAGACTACACCCCGGCTGCCGCAAGTCCGCCTAAACTTTTCCCGACACGATGATTCATAATGAATTACACGCGACGAATTCCAAAAGGGAAAGAAACTGCTGCTGTTACTGCCCGAGTCCGCGTCGGCAAGAGAGGAGCAGAAAATGCAGCGCGAACGGTAACAGAAGCAGCGAAGGGTCACTCACCCAGCGCATGCCCCTAAAATATGTTTTTGTTTAAAATTTACATAAGCCTGAGGTTTACGAAAGTGTATGACGTCCAGAAACATAGGGGACGCAGACCGGTCTGACTGGGGGTTTGCCTACGCACAGGGGTTTTGCAGCGCAAACTGCCCAAACTTTAAGAACGAGAGACAACAGACCACCTGCAGTGCCATGCCACACATTTTATTTGGGTCTGAGTCAAGAGAGCCTTTGCCACTTCTAGCCGGGTGGGCGCAAGTCTGCGTGGTTACGTGGCCTGCTCAAAGGAGGGAGCGGGGAAGGAAAAGAGAGAGAGGTGGGAGAGAGAAGGGGAGTGAGAGAGGGTGGGGCATCATTAAGGCGCGCGACTCGAAAGAAAAATAAGACACACGCACAAAGGATCGCAATGAGCCAGCCTCGTTATCGGCAGACAATAACGATACTCGTGGATGCTGCTGGGGT
>NW_026267145.1:378795-379103 GCF_000697945.3 Frankliniella occidentalis | reverse complement strand
GCCGTTGATTCCACGCAGTCGATCTCAGATGCTAGGCGTTAGATTCGAGGGGGTTTTTTATTCCCGTAATACCCTGTACACCTCACCTGGGTATTACGCGGTATTACGCGTATTGTAATACCGAAATTTCACAAAATATGCCATAAAATGGCAACATTTTGCGTGTACTACACCCAAAAAAGCGTGTTCTTGTTTCAAGTGCAGCAATTTACTTGATTTGTGGTGGCCTTGAATTGAGGCCAGTGGGGCTCGATAGTTAAGAGGTAGGTTTAAACGTTACTTGCGCCGTAACGACATCTACAGGAGTC
>NW_026267145.1:374476-378031 GCF_000697945.3 Frankliniella occidentalis | reverse complement strand
CTCTGTTAGATTCTTTGAGGGCAATCATCTCCTGTTCAAGCCGCAGCCGGAAAAAGAAACAGCTTGATTTTATACTAGAAGTATATAGCATTGCGAGTGGGTTCGTTTGCCTGCAGTCTTTTAGACCCCCTCGCACTCGCACATAAGCGATAGTCAACCGTGTCACACGGTACCGTACAACTAAGAATGCATTGTGGAAGGGTGGGGCATTTCGTTTAGAGACAATCGAAGTAAGAAGACAACGCCCCATCCGAGCTCTCCCTTCTCTGGACCCGACCCCCCAGGTATGCCTCTCTCCTCTGCCTGCGGGGTCCCCCGTCTTGGGCCGGCGGACCGAGAAATTCCCTGCTCCTTTACCGAGGGGGGGCACAAACTTTCCCCGTCCAGAGCGGTGCGGAGCGGGGTGGCGCCCAGCTAAATGCGGGGCCCTCCCTCTCCTCCACCACGTTATCACCTGCTACGTATGACTGCAGTCTGGCGGGCCGCAAAAGCTGAGCAAACTTGAGCAGCGGGCGTCGCGCCATACCGCCCCTCCCGACTGTTCCAGCCGAGCGGGCGGCCCCGCGGGCGGGGAGGGGGCGTTTAGGGCACGGCGGGGCGAGTGCGGCGATCGCGCGCCGCCAAGTCGCGACTCCAGAGATTCCAAAGAAACTTTCCGCGGCGCGCTGGGAAGCTAGCTGGGGCGAGCTGGAATCAGCAGACCGACCGACCCACCGACCCGACCCCACGGTGCAGCTGGCCAGGCCAGGCAGCGCGGGCCCTTTTAAACGTCGGAATTTAAAACAAGTTGGCCCGCTGCGAAACACTACTACCCGCTGGGGTGAACCCCTTCCAGAAGCGACAACTCATCCGCTCGGCCGTCCCACAGCACACGTGTAGAGTGTGCCGCAAGGGGAGATAGTGTAAAACTTTTGAAAGCCGCGCGCGAGTTGTTGTAAATTTGTAAATGTGCGCCCACGCCGTTGGCACGCACGCACGCACGTCGGCGCCCACGCGACGTGCCGCGGTAAGGACGCCCCGGCCTGTTTGCACAAGGAAATGTATTCCGGAGCTAGTTCGCTTTGAACTGTAAGAGAAAAGGGAAAAGGCGAGGGCTTCTGAGCCGGGCCGGGGGGCCGGGCTGGGCGGGGCGATCCGAAAGTCTCGCACATCAGCGCGGGGGCGGCGCGGCGTGGGGCGCGGAGCGGGGCGCGGAGCGAGGCGCACAGTCGCGGCGAAGTTAAACAAGACTCTGCTGTGGAATTCAATTAAATGAAAGGGCTGCAGAAGTGGTACAGCGGCGGAGGCTAGAAAAGGACGTATAACAATATCGATGTTGATAACGCTGGGCCAGGCCGAGACTATGAGGCAAAGCGTGGGCGAGCGCCCCCTTGGGGGAAGGGGGTGGGGGTAGCGACTCGGTTTCTCATAGCACCATTGTTTCAGGTGCCCAAAAAACATATTCGCGAGTATAGGTGCGGACAACTGGACACCATCCCAGTGTGCCATGTGAGTACTACAGTGCACTGCAGCCCTTACGACGACTCTTGCCCTCGCTGAAGGGCGTGGAAGGCGGCCTTTTCAACGGCCTTTCAAGACGGAATCAGCACCACACCGCTTCCCGTCCGTCCTCCTCACCCTCCTCCCGAACAACACGGCGCGCGCCCCTTTTGTAATAACTGCGCAGCTCAAAGTTCCCAATGTTTGACTCGAGTAAAACATGGATGAGTCCCTTGAGGCCGGCGTCGCAATTGTTTTGCCAGCTTCACGGCCATTCCAGCTTAAGCTCAGCTCGCACAGGCCCCCACCGCGCGGCGCCACGCCCCGCCGACGCCCTGCCGCCGCCACCCCCCGGGGGGACCCCGTCGCCCGCCCAACTTTATTTACACTGCACGTAAAGTTTGATTAACAACGGTAGGGGACAATGAGGGATTATGGTGCGGCAGGGACGAGGCAGGATGAGTCCCTGCTCCCTTATTTTTCCCGATTTCCATACTGTTTTTCCCTCTCACTCTCTCTCGAGATCTCTCGCTCCTTGCCCTGAAATTGGCGTGGCGCTGACAGCATCAGCAGCCGATTCGTGCGCCTTCGGCGGGGCCGATATGAATCCCCTTCCGGTGGTAAAAGCTCCTCATCCGTATAAAACTTGAAAGTTGGCAGAATGGCCGCCGCGCTCCGACACGAGAAACTCCTCCTCCGCCTCCCCGACGAGCGGGAAGGGGCGCCCGGGCCGGCCCCAGCGCTCGAATCAATTCGTGCCTAACAAGCTGGACCGTTTTATGAGCAGAGCGCTGAATCAAGCCGATTTGCCGCCCCTTTTTCTTGCCGCCACCGACACCAACCGCCGGCCGGAGAAGGGATGCGCGTGAAGCTCTTGAAGCAGAAGTGGGAAGGGGACGGGACGACGGCGGATAGGCGTTCACAGTCGAGCGCAATCCCTTCATGTTTCGGTTAAGTAGCGGCCCTGCCCCCCCAGGTCCTGGATTTCCTGACTGGAACGGAATCCTGCATCGCGTTACCATCAAGGACATAAGGTTGACGGCTATGAGGGGCGCATATGCCCTTGTACAAGGCCAGAGCGAGGTAAGCCAGAGGCCACAGGCCTCGTCTCGACGCCTTACCAGCCTCGAAGGCGCCGCCGGCTAGGGGTGGGCAGGTGAAAGTTCTGGGGAGGAGACGAAGAAAAAAAGGGTAAAGGGGTCGAAGTTCAAAGGGACCATGCTGGGCCCGTCCAGCGCGACCCACAACCCTCTTTCTATTATATGAATAAGGTATGCCCTGCCGTGCTACCGTGCCACCGACCTGATACGGCAAGGGCGTGAATCAACTGGGTAACGTTACTATTTAATGATTTTCTTAAACTACTGCATTTTTTACTGCCACAAGAACAATCCACACCTGTTTTATGTTGTTTTTTGTTGTTTTTTTTTCGAAAGAAAACTTTCAGCAAGCTTACTACTTGACGGTTCTTTCATGAAAATAAAAAGAACGAAGTAAGGCCAAAATGTAGTTGGACTGAGAAAAAATTTAGTCAGCCAACTATTGAAGCTGTGGTAGTAAAATAGTAGCGGGAAACAAATGCTTTTCTACCTATCGTAACGCCTTCACAGGAGCTTTTTCGAGCGATGAATTGGCTCTCACAGCAGGACAACTACGACGAAAGTTGGCCAGGCCTGCTAAAGACGTGGGTGACCACAAACTTGGTGACATTTAGCTGATGACCGTTTTTTCGAGTGTGTTATTAAATAAAAGCCGATCAGTGTAACAAAGATGTCGAAACGGGCACAGATCAGTGGGAAATGCAAGACGAGGCTCGAGGCTTGCTTTGCGTTTCCGAGCAGAAAAGCTAGTGTGTTACAGAGTACGACGCTCAGGCCAGCCTGGCCCGGGCTCGCCCCACCCAGCTCGATGTGCGCCGCGTCCCGGACGCGTCCCGGACGCCTGATTGCAGTTAATGTCGGAGGGCCGGCAGAGTTAAAATCCCGGGGCCCCCCAGCCAGAGGAGAGAGAGGGGCAGCAGTGTTTCAATTGAGGGGCGTAACGGAGGTGGGCGTGGCGGGGCGTGGCGGGGCGTGG
>NW_026267145.1:366399-367121 GCF_000697945.3 Frankliniella occidentalis | reverse complement strand
CCCCCCCCCCCCTTAAGTGGGCAAGGCGGGGCGAGGTCATAACACACATCAAGTGGGTGAGGGGATTCACACTAAGTGGGTGAGGGGATACACATACTAAAGTGGGTGAGGGGATACACATACTAAAGTGGGTGAGGGGATATACACAAGTGGGTAAGAGGATGCACACACCAAGTGGGTTAAGGTATACACACACCAAATGGGGGATACACACATCAAGTGGGATTTAGGCATTCACACCAAGTGCGCGAGAGGCGCGAAGAGACAGGGGATACAGGATACATACACCAAGTGATAACGCTTGCTCACGTGGTAAAAACAATTTTTGAATGTTTTCAAGAAAAATGAAAAACTTTGAGGAACCCATATTTAAGGAAAATGCTCCTCAAATTCAGAGGATATCTTCGGAAAAACTGATGGTTAGTAAAGAAGACCCTGTTGAGTTTCACTGTAGCTACGGACAAGACTCAAATATTGGATAATGAAATATTATCCAATATGATAATGAAATAAATACCAACACCAAAATAACGTGACGACCCCCCCCCCATGTCTTGAATGTTTTTAAGGAAATGGAAAAACTCTGAGGAACCTATATTTGAGAAAATCGTCCACAAATTCAGAAGAAATCTTCTGAGGTTAAAAAAGAAGACCCTGTTGAGTTTCACGTGTAGCTACAGACTAGACTGAAATATTAATCTGTGCCACCCAAATAAATACTA
>NW_026267145.1:362312-366304 GCF_000697945.3 Frankliniella occidentalis | reverse complement strand
CCCCCCACATACACGAGCACCATTACGCACGATCACATTCTAACGGCCGCTGAGAGTGGCGGCGCCATCGGCCCCTCTGATGGCGCGCGCATCACGCGGGCCCCCACCCCGCCACGCCTCCGGGTCGTGCCGCCGCCTTCTCCACGCCCATCTTCATCTTGAAGGCGAGGCGCGCGGGGCCGTCGCAGCATCACCAGCCAGTCGTGTTGTCGCGTCCTCACGGCGAGCGGCGGAGGGACAGAGAGGCCGTATGGTAATTGCCGGCGACAACGACGGAGGGCGCGAGAGCGGTGTGGCGTGCTCAGGCTGGGCGGTAAAACCTACAAAGGACAGGTCGCTGTCTTGCCGCTCTGTAACTCACACCGCGACGCTCATCAGGAGACGTGGAGAGAGGGAGAGAGAGAGAGAGAGAGCAGGCCTTTGGCTCACTCTCTGCTCTCGCACCAAACGACAGCGGGGACGATGTCATCGTGCCCCCGGAGTTGGGCAACACACCGAGCGTGAGAGCGTGCGAGAGAGACAGAGAGCGACACAGCCAACAACGAAACTGAGCTTGGAGGAAGAATTGTGTGTGTGTGTGTGTGAAGCAAAAATTAGGGCAGTAAAATGATGATGCCATCACAGGCAGCCATGGCGAGGCGTTTTACACCGCTCCTCACTGTTTGCGCCATCGCTCGGAAGAGCAGGGCGGCGCGCCAGCGGCCGGACCGTTCATTTGCATCCGAGGGGTGGTTGGCGGCGGGGGCCTCGCCGTGTCGGCTTAATCGAACAGAAGTCAAACGGGTGAGCGATCCGGCTCATTACCGGGAGCAAAAGAGAGGGGCAGGAGGGTAGGCGGGCGCGAGCCGCGCGGGCACAAGGGCTTCCGGTCACCGTGGGAATAAAGAGCTGCGCGCGCCAGGCGAGCTGCGCTGCTGCTGTTTGCTCGCGCGATCCATCTTCTTCCGGGAAGACAATTACAAAGGGACCCCGCGCGGAGACGAGCTGGCCGGAGCTGGCCGCGGTGCGAGTGAGAACATTTCATCACCGCGCCACTTGCGTTACACTTTTAGTTCCGGACCGGGCAAGTGTTTCAAGTGCGGATACAAGAATAATTTGTCGATTTGTTTTGTCCCTTCGTTGGCGTGGTATATATTTAGAGGGCGCTCCGGCGCGCCGTGGGCAGGCAGATCGAATCGAGCCTATAATAGCTTGACGCGCGGCGCCAGCAGCTGCCAGCGGCTGCCACCACACCTCCCAGTGCCGCTCTGTCAACCTCAGCCGGACCAAAGAGGCCCTCGGCCGCCCCGCTCCTCTACGGGCTATCCCACCTGTCCGGCGCCACCCCGCGCCACGCCACACCGTGCCAGTGACAGCGGAGAAGAGCCCGCCCCCCACGAGGGCTCAAATGGAATACGAGGGAGGGTCAGGAGCTAATGGGGTGCGCCAACACAGTGCGGCGCCATCAGCGAGAGAGAGAGAGAGAGAGAGGCACGTAGGAGAGGGGGCGGGCTCGAAGCCGCAGCCATTTGCATATCAAAATATCGGCCAGCGCCACACTTCAACAACAGATGATTTATTTCGTTAAATACGGTGCGGACCGTACAAGACTGTGGCGGGCGGGCTCGGACCAAAGCTAGATAGACGTGAAGGGTAAAGGGGGGGAGGGGATGGGTCTGCCAGGAACCCGACGGCCAAATCCGCGACCTTTTTGTGAAGACGACTCCCGGTCAAGAAATCTAGGCAACAAAAAGGCCTATAGTAGGGTGATGACCTCCAGGAGGTCAAGGACGGACGGTACGGATGAGGTAAAAACGGGAGGAAGGTTTTCTATGTAAAAAAAACTTCGAATTATACGAAAAAATACAACAATTACACTAAGCATACACAGAAGAGTCAGCTTTTTCTTTAACTGGCTGAGTAGACGTTTCTTGTCTGAGCGATAGCGAAAATAACAAAAAGTCGTTAGAAAGGCCTAATATTGAGAAATTGTGGGGGAAGTTTACCCCTTAAAGCCACACATTTCGAGTCGGACCAAAAATTTCTTTGGGTTTTATGCGCTCTATAGATCTCCGTCAACCAGGAAAAACTTGGTGTAACATGTAAATCTGACAACTTACAATTATCTTACTTCCCAGTTTTCCTCAGTTCAAGTCGTCTCTCGCGTCGTCTCGTGGTCTGGCGTACATACAGCTAGTCTATTCTGGTCACATGGCCGCGGTCGGTGGTGATATGTCAGCCACTCTAATTAGGCGTCGGACTGACAGCGTATGTCAGAGTGCACCACGCGGAGCTGGGCAACCGTCACGAGAGCAATCAGGTCTCACAGGTCCAGTACCTACAGGAAAAAACGGGAAAAACCTTTCAAATTTGCACGCATCCTTGATACCGCTAGATACAAACACAGTTATTTGTAAGTTAGGTGCAAGTCGTATTTTTGTTAATGACAAATGTGCAACAAGGTTGAAATGTGCTTACGAACGCATCTTCGATAATGACACGACACAACACTGTTCTAGTTAGTGTGTACGCAAATGACTCTTTACCTTAACAAGTACACACCAGCAAAGGTGCACTATGGTAATTAGACACTTGAGTGTGTAGTACACTAAACTTAAAAGGAAAATTGTGTTCCTAAAACAAGAACGTTTACGAGCACATCTGAACCGGAAGCAGCTTTGTTTCTCCTACAGTCTCTTTTCAAAAGACTTACACAGTTGTCCCTTTACGTGTACAGTGTGGACTTACGAAGGGGCACATCCTTCCACATCCTTTGGAATACTAACAAAACAAATCCTTCGCAAGATTCTGTGTGTGCAGCACACTCGTCCGCCCTCGTGTTTTTCTCCCCACCCTTTTCGTCAAAAGACATAGGGAGGAAAAGCGCAGGTGCAAATGATCACCCTTGCCACCCCCCGCTGCCTCGCAGGTCTCATGTTTGCACACGCACATACACAGGCAGTCCGAGCGAAAGAGTGCATTAGGCGAATGACGTGCTGCATTCATCACCATTCCACAACACGCCAGCTGCGCAACGCTGCCTTACTCTGCACACACGCCGCCACACCGGCCGAAAAGTATTACGGGAGACGAGCACTACTGTGCGAGTTCCGTCGTCCCGGGGGAGGGGGTCACAACACGCAAATCGACAGTGTAGGTAACAAGAGCCGGCCGGTGTTGTAGACATGCAATAAATTGGTATAAATAGCCGAGGATACGCCAACACCAGTTATTATAATGCTTACGTATTCAGCGTACGGCTCATCTGCATCGCATTTCATTAGGCGCCCCCCAGGTGTTTGAATAAAAGGACTCGCAAACTGGCTGGCTGCCGGAGAGACGCGTCGCAAAGTTATCTTGTCACCGACGTTGTGTGAGAGAGAGAGAGAAAGGCGGGGGAGCGGGAGGTACCTCTCCTCCTTTACGTAAGGTGTTCGTTGGGAGTATCGGTTCAGGAAGGTCGGGTTGCCGTCACCAGTTCCTGCCAGCATGCGCCAGCGTCGCGCACTCAGCGACTGCAATAATACTCCCGAGTCGAGGTGGGGCAGGGGCTGAAGGGAGGAGCTCACAGCTCCGCGCACCACACAGCCACGAGCAGGCGACTCAATGTCAGTCAAGTTGGCCAGAAACTCAGTCCACGGCGTGCTCTCGCAACACCGTCCTTTGGATAATTCACAGGAGTAAAACAGAGTCGTCCTCATTCGGCGTAGCAGAGGAAGGGTCAAAATCGTCAGTAAATTTAATCGCCTGAGGACGGTCCTACGGACCTGATGAGCGTGGGGAGCAGACGCACAGGCGGCCAAAGGCAGCCCGCGCATCCGGGCGCTCCAGAGACATACTGCCCGTGTCTCAGGTGATTAGCACGGACACCTACCACCCACGCCTCGCCGGGCCCCGCCGGCCCGCACCTCGCTCTGTCTCCGTCAGGCCCGAGGTGGCTTTTTAATGAGAGGGAGAGAGGGCGCTAGCGAGCGAGAGAGCTAGAGAGGGAGAGGGGAGGGGGAGGGGGGGGG
>NW_026267145.1:355180-362262 GCF_000697945.3 Frankliniella occidentalis | reverse complement strand
TTCAAAAAATGTCATCTTTTTAGGACAATATTGTCTGATACCATGCCCGAATATTTAAGAACCTTTTTCTTGCTTACTTTGCGTTTTACATTTTGTGCAAAATGTCGTAAGATTTTCCAATGGATGCGACTTAGTTAATAGTGTAAGAAATTTATGGGTATGGGTGCACCAAATTTAACAGTTACCTGGCAAAATAGTTTACATAAGTATCTGTGTAGAGCAGGGTCGAACATGACTGTGCAGTGCACTTAAAAACCGATTGAGGTCGGCGCTACCAAAATACTTGCACCCTTTATTCACTATCTCGCGGCGTCGTGTCGTCGTTCCAAACGCATTTCGCTGTCCACGGGCCCCGGCTCCATCCCGGCTCCTCCGTGTGTGATGTGACCGCGATCCTCACGCCACCTGCGCGCACAAGGCCAGCGCGATACGCACCATGGCGTGTGACAGAAAGGTTTGTCTCGCCAGGACACGCCACGACTGAGCTGGCACGCGGGCTGAGGGCGCTCGGCGAGATTTGCTTCTCACCCCCAACGCGCTGAGCGCGGGCTCGTCAGCCTTTTGTGGTGCGAATCCGTCGCAATGTCACTCTTGGCTAACTGTTGCCTCATTCCCCTTAGAGCGAGCGAATGACGGCTCGGGGTGCTGTTGCTGCTGCTCAGGTTTAGGCGCAGAACCTTCTGCAAGCAGCCAACTTCAGCCACATTGCGTTGCAAAGATTTTCTTTCCTCTCCTCCACCCTAATAATGCTTGTGCCACGGTCCGTTTCTCTGCTACGCACATAGAATACGAATTAAACCATTGCGCCCGCGCAATAACCCTCATGAATTTTCTTCCACGCCAAGAAATATTTATGTCGCGATGAGAGGCCTCCACCCTTCCACCCTCGCTCCCACCAGTTTCAATTAAAAAGAGCACGAGGGTGGTGGGCCGTGTGTCTCTTCAGCAAGGTCATCGGGGGAGGCGGAGGCGGGCAAGGGGTGGGGATAAGATGGGGTTAGTCCTGCCCCGCTGCGCCACCCCATATGCGGCTCGCTTATGCACGAAGACAATTAACTTTCCCTCGTTTCTGCTGACCTGAAAAAACGACCACACATTCAACCGATACACCGCAGTGGCAAAACAAAGGATAAATGTCCCAGACTCACAAGCAGCGTTCTCCGTACGAGGAAAAATTTATGTATATATGGCTAAACTGGTAAGCACAAATCAGTTAAGACGCGAAAAAAAAGTTGCCCCAAAAGTCGGCTGAGAGAGCGCGCGCCTAATGGCACTGTGAATGCAAAAGGCAAAAAAAAATCAAGAACAAGCGAGGCGCGTTCAAAGCGCACGCGAGGGCCACGCGTCAGACCTCTGGACACAATCGCAACTGGGAAAAAATTGTCATTTCATGAAATTAGTACGGTGTCAGGAGACGGCTTTATCTCCACGGCATTATGCAAACCCCTACCTCAGGTAACCCTGACCGGTAAAAGCAGCAGGAAATAACCAGGTGACTCGGAAAAAATCCGTCAAAACTTTAGTATCGGTACCGTTTGATACGGGCGCACAGCTAAGGTTCGAGAAATATTTACTGCCAATGAGTTCTGTCATCGAATAAGCCACGACGGAAACACAAAACGGCCGACCGTCACAGAGGCCGAACTGTACCGCAGAAAACGGCGGTTAAAGAACTACAATGTGCGGCACGGCGTGTGTGACAGCGGCACTCCACATGGCAGCCCGAAAGCGCAATTGCAATCTGGATTAGGTCGTCCGATAGGAGGGGAGAGGGGGGGACACCCACACTTATAGGCAATCTTGCCTGAGTGTGTGAGTGCGAGGCGTGTATGTGAGCGAGGGCGTGAACGGGTGTTAGGGGGCGCTTATAGGGCTTCGTTTGCCGTCTGAGAGACGCCGGGCCCCGCCGGGCGCAGGGGATTACTCGTCCAGTAATTGGTTTTGTTGCAGCCCAAAGCGCGCTCACGGCAACGGCCGGCCTCAGCGTTGTACGCACGCCCAACCCCAACAGGGATCAAGTAGTCTTGTTTCGGACATTTTTCCAGCGTTTCATTCCATTCTAACAACCTAGCACATCTCCATCATCATGGTCGCATAAGGGCCAGTGGGTTTCTCTCTTCCGTCATCGAAGGCATGACTAGGGCTCTAATCTCGCAGTGGGCCGAACGCTGCACAGATGATGGACTGCCCGGTCAAGCACGACCTAGAGCCTGCTCCAGCCAGGCCTCCAGCCAATCCGGTCCAGAAGCTGGCCAGAGGATGCGCGGGCCGCCTGCTACAGGCCCACATTAGCTATTCCATAATGCACCGTAAAACAAGCGCCATGGATGAAGATGATGATGCCTCAAGGAGGAGGAGGAGGTAATTTGCGCCCCAAGCGTGAATGCGTGATGAATTCGCGCCCGCAGCACAGCCAGAATCACATCTCTTTGGTACAACTAAAGTTTCTGTCTAATTAAGGATTCAGGTATCGAAAAGTGTGGTTACTTTAACAGACAAGCTTATGAACCTCAAGTACAGAAACATCAAGTTTTAATTTGCTGGGGTTTTTAAAACTGCTGATGATCCCCCCCAAGAAAAGCAGGAGGCATATATCCAAACAAATAAACGTGATGCGACATTAAGTCCACGTTATTATCTTCCCCAATTCCACCAGTCCCCCTAATCCAATACCTGAGAGGCCAATAAAATTGGTTAGGCCGGTCTGACACTTGACCAAGGAGCCTGGCTGTCGCGCTTGCCTCGCTACGGCCGTAAAGTCGCCAGAGGGGACTTCGCTAAAGGCGAGATTCGACACCGACGGGAAAAATATAACTAACTGAATAACTCAACTCACTGTCATACTACAAAAAATGGGGGGAGGGGGCAGAAAAACACACAATGCTGCAAACCGTCGGCAACAACGAAAGTTGCACATAATTAGACTAAATGGGTTGAACACTGATCGTAAATGCATAAATAACTAAAACAGGACCAATGCCCACCTCAGTATAATTTTTTGAATGCACTGAAATGCGAAGTTTCGCAGAAGTAATATAAGAAAAAAAACCGAATCAATATATGCATACAAAATAATTAATTGTAGCAAACACACCCAGAGAAACATTTAGCCGATACAACAAATCAGGGTTCTAAAGCAAAATTGAACGAGATCAAAACAAAATTATGTCATCGCCACGGATGAAACTCGATTTGCAGAACTAAAACTTCATCGCTTTTGAATTCGAATATCGGGACTAAACGGTCGTCTGGGTGCAGATGACCTGAGGTGTGGTGGCACACCTGTTTCTTTTCCGTTTAACTTCCCCGATGAACCCGTTTACAGGCATACTAGCCAGCGCTCCGACGGCCGGGATGGCCTACAGGTATCGGATGCAGGCCGGGTTCATCGCTATGCAGTACGCCACACATCCTGGTTCAGCCAGTGTGGTCATCGCTGACACAGCGAGAAAGGCTGGGAGAAATGGGCAGCGGAGTGAAAGAAAAGACGGACATTCATAGCGACCCACAATGATATTTTAAGTGGTCGAGGCCACGTCAATAATAGAGAGGGAAGCTTCACGCTGAATGGCAGGCGAAATATTCGTCATGTTCGGCGTACATCAATGCAGGAGGACCTACCGTCAGCAGGTGCAAATTGAGAAAAATGTCACAGGAAACAAAAAGCCGAAGCTTCTACCCTAACTGCTAGCCGTGCTGCGCTGGTTTGAGCGACACAGACAGCCCCCCCTCTCCTTCCACCACCATTCCGTTTATGGAGGTCAACCCGTCAGACAGACGTCCCCCGTGGCTATGCCCTTTCGCACTGACACGATTTAAATCTGAAAGCGGAAGGGGGATGGGGTTTTGCGCTGACCCCTCGGGGGGATGGGGCGAGCGCAAGGGCTTGCAGGCAGCTCACCTCAACGGCTGTTGACCCTTGCGGCAGGGGCACTCCCCCTTCCCGTCTCCCCACGGGGCGCACATCACGCGTGAAACGCGTACGGTGTACCCTCAAGGGGCAGTCGGCTACTCACTTGGCTTGTCGAGGTCCTGCAGGAGGTCGTCGTTGTCCTGGCGGGAGCGGTGGTAGCTGGCGGCGGCGGGCGGCGGCGGCAGCAGGAGCAGCACCAGCCAGGCCAGCCGCCACGGCAGCAGCGACGCCCCAGCAGCCATCGGGCCGCCTTCACATAGCCTCACGGTGGGCCTCACGGTGGGCCTCAAGCCGCCCCCGCGCGGCCCCGGCCAGGCGCCATGCGGGCTCGCAGTGTGCCAGCCGCCACCGTCCGGGGCCCCGGAGGACCGGGTGAAGCGGAGAGCTTTGGTGTCGAGGCCTTCAGGTCTTCCCTTCGCACGAGATCGGGCTTACGCGATCCCTTGGCGCGCTACCTGGAACATAAGAGAAAAGGAACCATGGTCAGGACACGGTCGGAAAGGAGCGTAACTGTTTCTTGCAGAATACGTTTTAAACTACAGTATTTCTAGATGAACTAGTGCTGTGATGCAGCACGTTTCGTGTCATGGATTTCAAAACTCGACTCGAGCTAATGTAAACCTAGGTTTTCTACCACAGTCCACCATTTCGTTTCGTCTATAATCATAGTGTCTGAGTGCCGGTCATCCCTGATCTCCACTCTTTCCCTCCCCACCAAAACAACACAGAGCCGCCGCCATCCGAGCGCGCAGCAAGCTGATGATCATAAGTGATTTTTAGAGGCTTACCTAGGATCAGCGAATTATCTCACACATGTGTCACACACACACAGAGACACACACAGACACACACACACACACACACACACACACACACCTGCTCGCTGCAGAGTGCGCCGCAGAACGCCAAACGCAGCAGCCGCCTGGCGGTGGGCTTATCGCCACCCCGCCTCTCCATTTTATTTCCACGCGGTGCGGAAATAACGCCCGTATGCGCTAATAGCGAGCACGGCGCAGGTGGGGGTAAAGTGATGGCTCCACTGGCGCGAAATGTAAAATGCGTCCGGCGCAATATATAAGTGCCTCCGCTTAGGGTGCAGCCGCGCAACCCTCGAGTCCGCACGGGGGAAAGAACGGGGGAAATGTGTGGCCACAAATAACGTCGGCCGCAGCAGAATGATAGGCCCTCATTGCCACCAAAAAGGGCAGAAGTAGTGGGTAAGCAAATCGCATGGCGAACGGTAGCAGCAGCAGCAACAACAAAACCTAGAAATGATAGTAATCAGCCACGCTTTGAAAACGGATCGCCATATTGGCAGAACTCGTGCCGCCCCCTCTTGTTAGCAGCAAACCATTCGCGGTCAGCTAAAAATATGAGCGGCGACGCGTGACCCACATAACATCCAGCCGATGGGCTGCTCATTACCGACACGCTTACCCGCTACAACGCACCAGCCTGGGCGCCGTTCTGTTGTGTCGCTATCAAGACTCGTTCATTCGACAGCGTGGATGGAAAGCCTCGAGGCCGTGAAGCTAGAGCAGAGAGCAGGTGACCGAAGTGCACGCCTAGACCTGAGTATACCTCGCTCCCCTCTCGGCTCAAAACACACACTTCTTTCATGTTGGTAAAACGGAAACGTTTGTTTTTTCTGCGCTGTTCTGAGGTTGGGGGTCAAGGGGGAAGGGGGCATGCGATGGGTGCGTGCGCGTACACACAAAGGGAATATAGCGCGGGGCAGTCGGCCAGCCGTGGGGAGTAGCGAGGACCTTCAAGGACCTTGAGGAAAGCTATAAGAAGGGTTCACGGAGAGAGGTGGGAGGGGGAGAGCGGGAGAGAGGGGGCAGAGAGGGAGAAAGGGAGAGAGGGGCGTAGAAGAGGAGAGTGTGCTGAGAGGAAGAGGAGAGTGTGCTGAGAGGAAGGGGGGGGGGGGGGGGTAAGGGAAGGGACAGGGTGGTTCTTCATAAAATTGATGGGCCGCCCGTAACAAACCAAGAGGCGTCCGCAATATTTTTCTCCTCGCAGCGGCAAATCGAGCTCTCCACACGAGCGGCCCCCATACAGACCCCTCCGCGGCCGCCCCGGCCCCCACGGCCTCCGACAGCTGCCCTCCGCACGCACACGCACGCTCACCCACCAACACGCAAAAACAAACGACAAGCAAAACGCATTAAATTGTTACCTCCACCCCCGATCAAGCCTATCACTATTTTGTTGACCACAGTTTTCACTTTTATGTGAAATGTTTCCAGGGTAGACGTGCCTTGACTGGCATTTGTATTTTCTGCATTTTGTGGAGTGGACGCCGCTTTCCCCTCACTTGACGCTGTAAAACTCGGGGCTCGCTTAATCGGGAGAGGCCCTGAGCGCCTTTAATCCCCCCACCCCCGACACGCCCATGTGCGCACTTCCCTCTCCTTTTTTACCCCTTTCTCCCTTCACCCCACCTCCCCTCGCGCCCTTTTTTTCCGCTTCCTATTTTTTCCTCGGCGTGTTATGATATACCGGCGCGCGTCTGCCGGCCCTTGTTAGTCTAAGACGGCAGCCGATGATATGTGGGGAACGGCAAAGGAAGACCGGACCGGACTGGACCGGAGCGCGGCGCAACGGGGCCACCACGACTCCATCGCAGCGCGGGCAGGCGGGCAGTGCGGGCAGGTCCCACGTCACCAGCTGCCACGGATGTTGTTTCAGGAAGACGCCCTCGATAGGCGATGGGGGCGAACGGGGGAGGGGTGATCGCTCTTTATTCTTACACACTAAAATTGCATTAAATCAAACGTTCATTCCACAATCCGCTTTATGAGGCAGGGCTTTGCGCTTGCAATGAGTGAGACGTTTTCTTCCTTGCCAATTCATAGCAGGAAAGCGAGACAAGGAGACAACATGGTGGTCGCACCGTGCACGTGCAAACAGTTAGGCGAATGCGAGACCGGCAAAATCCACCGGCACACGCGTGCAAAACTGCATCAGCAGCAGGCGGAGCGCAGCCGCCACCTGGTCCCGGGAGGCACTTCCGTCCGAGTCGGTAAACATCACATAATGAGGAAGTTGGGGTCCGTGGGTCCGCGCTGGCTGGCGCACCAGCGGGGCGACGAGCCGCCAGCAGTGGCGGTCGCGCCCCGCCGCCCGGGTCGAATGGAAACTTGAGCCGAGCCGGCGACCACCGCGC
>NW_026267145.1:348037-349189 GCF_000697945.3 Frankliniella occidentalis | reverse complement strand
GGGGCGTATCTCATGGCATCTAAAGCTGACCGCAGTGAAAGGAAGGGGGGGAGAAGGGCGTCCCGCAAAGGCGCATAACAGCATGAACACCTACCGGGAAGGAGAGAGGGGGAGAGAGAGAGGAGCGGAGAAAGGAGAGGGAAGCGCACCTGGCCACGCGCCTCGACATATTGCCGGACGCTTGGCCGAGGACGTCGAGTGAGGTCGGGGGGGATGGCGGGGAGAAAGGGGTCTCGGTCTTGTGCCGGAGGGGACAAGAGCCGGAGTATGGGCCCCCACCGTCCAAACTGAATGCACATAGTCCGAGACAGGGCAGCAAAACTTACAGACGCGGGCGGGAGTAGTCTTTTATTCCTAGCTTTGCTCTGCCGGAATAAAAAACAAACAAAGAAAAATAGCGAGAGAGAGAACGCAAAAAAAAAACAGTCGCAAAGAGAAAGGAGGATAATTTGTGGAGACGGTCGTGGGAGTGACGGTCAGAGTAGAGTAGGAGAGGAGCAGGGTAGGCCTCAAGCCTCTTCCCTCCCAGCGGCACCTGCTGGTTTATTGTGACAACGCCCCTGGCCGCGCCCCGGGCCGTGACAGAATTACAAACGACTGGAGAGTAATTGCCCAAACTTGTAAACTACACAGCAATCAAACATTGTCCGGGAGCTGGGCTTTACCTGCTGGGCCGGAGTTGAATCCTCCCACTGCCGCACGGCCGACCCTGCCCCCCCCCCCCCCCCCCCCCCCACCCCCCCCCCCCCCCCCCCCCCCCCCCTGCGGACACTACGGCCCGGGGTCGGCGTCAGCGGCGAGTCACGCCCCTGGTCCTACTGGACCCTAAAACCGCAGGACGTGTCAAAACCGTCACGCTGGTTTCGGACGGCCTTTATTTCCTCCTTTCGGTGCCGCGCGGCGCCCCCTCCCCCGGCGGCTCACCGCGCTCGCGGCCCGCCAGGTGATCGCTAGAGGATGAGGACCGCCACCACCACGGCAAGGTTGGCAGGCTTGCTGAGACGCGGGGAGAAAATGTCGGTCAAAGTGCGGGAAAATTTAAAGTCATCGCCGACAGCCCTATAGTGGCCCACCACAACGCAAAGTTTAGCCACAGCCGCGCCCCGGCCGGCCTATTCAAGGCAAAGCAAAGCAGATGAGAAGGAGCGCGGG
>NW_026267145.1:342685-343164 GCF_000697945.3 Frankliniella occidentalis | reverse complement strand
GGGGAGGGGGTGGGAGTGGGGGACCTCGCCCTCTTCTCTTCCGCCCTCGTGGAGCGGGGGATCCGCTGCCTGCCCCGCCCGCCAACTTATGGTCTAGAGGGGCGGGCGCGAGGGGGCGAGCGCTGCTCCCCGCCGTCACAAACTTTGCGGATGTTACAAGTAGTTCCGATTGGCAGGGCGGGCCGGGCGAAATTAGCGCGGCCTGTCACCTCATCGGCCACGTCACCTGCCGTCGGGCCGTCGGGGCTTCAGGGGCCAATCTGGGTCACGTGACGGAGCAGCGGGATCTGCTAGGTCTCGGACACCCGCCCGCGCCAGCAGCGCCGTCCCTGCCTGCGGGGGACGGGCGGAGTCATGTCATCAGCAGAAGAGGGGTGGTCACCCCCCAAGGTCAGGAGCGTCGCGCGCACCCCTCGTAAGAGGCCCGCGTCAGAAAGGGTCCAAGAAAGCCGCTCCCCCGCCCTGCGCTAAGTGACCAC
>NW_026267145.1:341102-342635 GCF_000697945.3 Frankliniella occidentalis | reverse complement strand
TAAGAGGCCCGCGTCAGAAAGGGTCCAAGAAAGCCGCTCCCCCGCCCTGCGCTAAGTGACCACCCCACCCGCCGGCTGCGGTAGGTCCAGCCCAGCCGCGGCCGCCAAGGTCGGCACATCCATTACAGCCCGCCGTGCCGCTGTCACCGCTATTCTCGGCCCCCCCGACTCAAATCACCCGCCACCGCCGCCATCATTTCATTCCGGTGCCGGCGGATTCCATCACCGCGATGCGGTGTCACGTCCTCGCGTCGCGGATCACGTTGTTACGCGCGCCAACACTACAAGGCGCACCGCGAGCTGCGGGGCGGCGGGCGGGGCGGGGCCGCTCCCCCGAGATTACTTATCGATAACCACCACGGCGGCCGGGGCGGCCGGAGAGGCGTGGGAGGAGGAGGGTGTCCCCGTAACTCACTTGAGAGCCCGCCGCCGCTGACACCAATCGCTTTCATTGTGAAGGGCCCCCCGCACTGTGAGGCTGCGGGGAGGGGCGGCGCGGGGGCGGCGCGGGGGCGGCGAGAGCCCTCCAGGTCCGCTATCTCCTCCACACCGGTGCGCGGCTGCGCGTCCCGTCGCCGCGGATGCTGCTCCACTTCGATGAGCTCATAACAAGCTCGCTTCCGGTTCGCCCCGCCCCGCCCCGCCCCGCGTCGCCGAGCGTCGCCTCTCATTACCATTCCCACTCAATCTCCTTTCGGCCCGCTGCCAAGGCACAATGCGCCCCAAACCGCCCTTTTGTCATAAGCCCAAACGGGCCGGGATGGACCATGGGAGACTGGGCGTGGCGTGGCGGGGCGGGGCGTGGCGGAGCGGGGCGCGGTGAGGCTCGGCTCTGTTCATTATTTCCACCGCGGAGTTGTCGCAAGAGCGACGACGCCCGGGAGAAACACACAAGAATCCGTGCGACACAAGACACCGCCGCGTGCGTGGTGGAGCGGGGCGAGGCCGAGAGGTGTGTGTCAGCGGGTCGGAGAAGGGCCCTTAGACCAGCTCTGGGCGACGCGGCTCCTCTCCTCTCTCTCCAACACACATACTAATGAAGCTGCCGGAATGTCACTGGTAAAAAGAAGAATATCATCAAAGGTCCTGACTTGTCTCTCTGTCTCTCTGTGTCTCTCTCTCTCTCTCTCTGTCTCTCTCTCTTTCCATCACAATGCTGCCCACCGCGTTACACCATCATCCCAAACCCGATTCATATCGGCGCTCACATTAGTAACTTGTCCGTGTTCATCGCCAGCACAGAGGGCCCCATAACAACACTTCACTTTCCCACAAAGTATAACAGCCTGGGACGGCCCCTCCGCGACGACGCCAAGGTCGTCGAGACGCTTCTGAACCCACCAGCGGGACAACCATGATGACCCAAGTGTTTATATATCATTTTCCCGTAAATCATCAATGGACCGCGATGTAAAAAAAAGAGGAAGAAGAGAATTTTGTGAGAACGAGGAGTTAATTCAGAGGCGATGATTACGACACGACCAGGAGCATCACCACGCGTGTTAGTTCACGTGTGAGTGTGTGTGCGTGTGT
>NW_026267145.1:336888-340116 GCF_000697945.3 Frankliniella occidentalis | reverse complement strand
TTCGCCTATATTTCGTTTTTTTGGTTAAATGGTTGTTTAATTATTTGTATTTTATATTGCTCCTATTTCAACTTTTCAAACCGCAACAACGGAGTGTAAGCACAAGCAAACACACCTGGTTTGGTTAACCACCGCTCGAAATCGGATAACACCCACAATATTTCCACGAGAGAAAACGCCCGTCCTCTTATTTTTGTCAAAGCATGACGCCAGCGCGCAAATGAGTACTTCCCGGACGTATTTCTGATTCACTCCTGCGGAGGCGGCATGGCGCCGCACTGGGCCGCGCCAGCAATTGGCTGCGGTTGACGCAGCCTGGCAGAGTAGCATCACGGCCGGGCAAACAACGAGCGAACGGAACC
Organism: Frankliniella occidentalis; assembly: GCF_000697945.3. Classification (NCBI taxonomy): domain Eukaryota; kingdom Metazoa; phylum Arthropoda; class Insecta; order Thysanoptera; family Thripidae; genus Frankliniella; species Frankliniella occidentalis. The sequence continues at coordinate 339,754 of NW_026267145.1, read as the reverse complement.
TCATTATAACGAAGGAAGGAAAATCACAATGTACTTCTGCAGAAAGAAATAATATTCTAGTCAGGTTCTACCAGCAGCAGCCGGCAGGGCTCAAGTACTTCCGCTTGCCGAGGATGGTTACCATGGCGACCAAATCAGCGTGTCGTTAGGGGCCTGCTGGAGGGCCACTCCTGGAGCACAACGATGATGATGGCGGTGGTGATGGAGCGTCGAGTCCACAAGGCCATGGCACACCGTGCAGGCGAGGCGCTCCTTGCGCGACATCTTGCACAAATAATGTTTAAAATGAGAAAGAAAACCTCAAAAACATCATTGTTGTAATGGTGTCCATGAAGTGATGTAATGCCCGACAATGCTTACTCGTTGAAACACACTAAACATAGTGTACCGCAATGTTCATTTTGTTTGAAATATTTTCTGTCAAGTCCGTCACCATGTCTCAGTTCGTTCATACTCTCTTCTCTGTTAGCGCGGCTGTGCGAGACAATACTAGAGTGCGAGCTAAAAAGGTCTCCGCGTGTATTGACAGAGCTCTCCAGAAGCCGAACTCGGTCGCCGCACAATCAAGGCTGGCGGCCGCGGCGTCAACGGTCGCCACCTCCGGAGCGTTAAAAGCACTCAAACCGTGATAGCTTGCGTCTATCGCCATTATACGCCAACCTCCAGGGCCCGGCTTGCCACGCAAGTCCACGCCCCGGCCTACACCGAAATCAGCATTTGACCTCACGGCCGCGCCACGCCACGCCACGCCAGACCGCCTGAATATCTGCGCGAGGGCGGAGCCGGGCTAATAAACTCATCTATAAAATTAACCCAAATTCGGCACAGCCTTTATCTTGCACAATAATTAGCATTCTGCCGAGACAACACGACGCGCGGAGGCGTGTTTCCCCCGCCCCCCTTTTATTTTTATTTTTTCGGGCGCGACCGTATCGGAACACGAAAATGACTGCGGACACGCACGCGCGCGCGCCACACCGCGCCGCCACCGCGCCACGCCAGATTTATTTAGTTTCAAGGAAACTATCGGCCAAGTGGCGGAGTGTGGGGTAATTGAACCGAAGGCGCGAGTGAAAAAGTTGACCCCCGCCCGAACCCCTGCCGAACCTATCTCACGCCGCCATCACACCCGTGTCGGGCGGCCGCCTGCGGGCCGCCTGCGGGGGTTGTTTCCGAAACTGTCGAAAAGCAACAAATAACCAAAGAAGACGCGTAAAAAAAACAACAACGAGGAAAACGAAAGTGGCACGCGGCGGTCAGGATTCAATTTGGAAGAGGATCAAGATCGATTATGACCACGGCGGCCTTGACGCCTCCAGTGGCACCCGTCGTCCACAGACCTGCTGCGGGGTCCACCCGAAGGCGACCCGCGCAGACGACCCGGACCCGTCCGGGAGTCCATCCGGGTCGCCATCGCAGCGTGAAACAAAACGATGATTCTTTTACGATCGGTCCGAATTTACGGTCAACAGCCGCCGCGGCCGCTATCACGCCACGGCAGAATGCGAAGGTGACTCGTTGTGCGTCCGCAGCACCTCGCGACGTCCGTCCTATTATTACAAGATTAACCATTAATCGGAATGAGCGGCCGCCCGGCCCGCCCGGCCAACCGTCGCGGCCGATCACGCGCCAATCAATACGCCATTAGACTGTCAGCGTGGGAGGACAGGCCACGAAATGAGCACACAAGCGAAATGGGAAGCCGTCGAAAGGCTCTCCCACAAATAGCATCTTTTCCAGACGCTCGATCCAGAGAGCGAGCCGCCTACTGCAGTGCCATGTGCCATGGGCGCGCGCACGGGAGCAGGGGGCCCTGTCAACACTATAAAAGACCCCCAAAGAGTAGACGGCGACCCGCGCTTTTGTCGGTGACGACGACTGTTCCGCGGCGGGTAGCTGTGCGCCCCGCAGAGGCGCGTCGTGTCGACACAGGCCAGCCGCATCTGCATACCAGGCGTGTGGGACCTGGGCCCGGCCGCACCCAAGGGAGAGAGGCGCGGACGACGGCGGCCAGCACCAAGGGCGTCAAGCACCAGCGCGCCAAGCACTAGGGTGCCAAGCACAGGTCGTCAAGCACTAGGTCGCCAAACACCAGGTCATCAAGCACTAGGCCTTCAAGCACCGGGCCACCAAGCACCAGGCCACCAAGCACCAGGGTGCCAAGCACCAGGTCGTCAAGCTGCGGGGTATACAGCACTAAGGTGTCCAGCACCAGGTCATCCAGCACCAGGGAGACCTAGCAAGTCAAGTAACAGCAGCGCGCTATCGACAGGCAGTGCAGTGCGAAGGAGACAACCACGTCGATGAGAGGTCGGGGCAAGGTGAGTTTGGGCTAGAATGGTGGTTGGGCTAGGTCGGTCGGGCCAGCCAGGCCCTTCCCCGTTTTGTTATACGCACTCGTAAAATGTCCTTCCCACGATAAATTTAGGGTCGACGAGAAGAAAGGAGGAAGAAGCGAAATGACAAGCAGAGAGAGAGGGGGAGAGAGAGAGTAAGGGCAGGGAGGGGCAGAAGATGAGTCCTGCTGTTGCCGAAGCGCGAACCGTCCCCCCGCCGCCGCCCCTCCCCGCCGCGCCAGTTCGGTTCGTCGAATTTTGTTGCCGTCAATATGACGAGGCCGTAAACAAACAGAAAACAGAAGAAGAGAGAGAGAGCGAGCGAGCGAGGTCCGGCGCTGCGACCCAAGGCGCCCTCATTACAAATTTATGACGATTATTTCGCGACCGGGCCAAAAAGCAACACAGCGGCCAACAATTTGCTCTGCTCTTCGCTGCGCCTTCCTCTTTTATTTTATTCCTTTTCTCTGCGCCTCCTGGACTGCTAATTGGACGCTGCAGCGCCCCTGGAGGGAGGAGGGGGGGAGGAG